>NC_088695.1:915000-1048018 GCF_028017835.1 Emys orbicularis | reverse complement strand
CGGAGACGCCGTAGAGGTTGAACTTGTATCTGCGGGAGGGAGCCAGGTTGGTGACTGTGACCGTGCGGGATCCCCCATCCATGGGCAGCTCCTGGGGTTTGCCCTCCGCGTCCTTGTACTGGAGGAGGAAGGAGTCGAAGTCCCCGGCCTCGACAGTCCAGGAGAGCAGGATGGAGTTGTGGGTGACGTTGGAGGCCGAGAGCTGCCCCAGGCTGGGCTGGGCAGTGGGTACCTCCTCCGTCGGCGCCGCAGCTGGAACAGAGA
Source organism: Emys orbicularis (assembly GCF_028017835.1). NCBI lineage: Eukaryota > Metazoa > Chordata > Testudines > Emydidae > Emys > Emys orbicularis. The sequence continues at coordinate 1,047,754 of NC_088695.1, read as the reverse complement.
GGGGGGTTAAGGGCACAGATCACTGGCATAAAAGGAAACAATTGGAGGGAAGAGAAAGCAGAAGAGTGGAGAAAAAAATAAAGACTCAAAAGCGACCAAAAGAAAAAATGAATGAGGAAGGAGGGGAAACGTATGAGGAAACGAAAGAGAGAAAAGGGGGAAGCAGCAAAGGAAGAAAGAGGAAGGAAAGTAGAGGAAAGAATCCGAGGGAAGTGGGGAGACAGAGAGAGAGATCAGGAAGGGAAGGGGAGAATGAAAGCATGAGAGGGAGGAAACAGAAGAATGATGGGTAAGGAACATTGAATAAACAGCGTAGAGGAAGTAAAGGAGAGAACTGGATGGAGCAGATGGACAGAGAGTGAAAGCGGAGGAGAAAGAGATATGAGGAGTAGATTGGGCACGGAAAGGGGAGAGAAGGGGAGGATCCCTAGATTCAGAGATGATAGACAGAGAGGGAAAGAAGGGGGAGGCAGAAAGAAAGGCACAAACCAGCCGGAAGGTAGAAGCAGGACAGTGAAGGAGATAAAAGAAGGACATTGGATGGACATAAGTAGAAGGGGGAAGAAAGAGCCAGTTGCGTGAGATTGAGAGACGCTGAAGGCAGAAAGAGAGAGAAGGTGGAAGGAGACGGCACATGGAAGGAGAAGGAGGACGCAGCCCGGGACCCTGGGGACAGGTTGGAGGCCGGGTGGGTCAGCACAGACAGACACACAGTGCACGCCCATGCTGTGGGCTGTAGTGATGAGCAAGGGCACAAGCGGCACCGGAAAGAGACGTGAAGGTCGAGGAGCCAGAGCGGCCGAGGAGACCCAGGCATCTGGGTGCAGCCGCTGACCTGTGACGGCGTCGGTGGAGACAGGGCCGAGGCGCTTGCGGCCGGAGACGCCGTAGAGGTTGAACTTGTATCTGTGGGAGGGGGCCAGGTCATGGAGGTGGAGCGAGCGCAGGGCACCATCCACAGGCAGCGCCCGGGAGTTGCCCTCTGCGTCCCGGTACTGGAGGATGAAGGAGTCGAATGTCCCCCCCTCCACGGTCCAGGAGAGGTCGATGGAGTCGTGGGCTGCGTTGGCCGCTGAGAGCTCACCCAGACGGAGCTGCATCCCAACTGCCTCCTCCGACAGTGCCACGGCTGGAAGAGAGATTGGGGGGTGAGGGGCATGAGTCCAATGAGGGACAATGAACCAGAGAGAGCAGGGGCAGGGCATGCCGGGGGCTTCTCCCCAGTTCCCAGGGACCTGCAGGGAGTGAAAAGTTAAGTGGGGAAGTCACAAGGCAGCAAAAAGGAGAAATGGGACCTGGAGAGGGGGCCTGGGTGACCCTGAGTGTATCCTGAATGGGAGAGATGGATAGATGGATGGAGGTGTGGGTACATGATGGAGATGGATGGATGCTGTGGATGGATGGATGGATGCTGGGAATGGATGGATGGATGGATGGATGGATGGATGGATGCTGGGGATGGATGGATGGATGGATGGATGGATGGATGCTGGGGATGGATGGATGCTGGGGACGGATGGAGGTGTGGGTACATGTTGGAGATGGATGGATGCTGTGGGTGGATGGATGGATGGATGGATGGATGGATGGATGGATGCTGGGGATGGATGGATGCTGGGGACGGATGGAGGTGTGGGTACATGTTGGAGATGGATGGATGCTGTGGGTGGATGGATGGATGGATGGATGGATGGATGGATGGATGGATGGATGGATGGATGGATGGATGGATGCTGTGGACGGATGGAGGTGTGGGTACATGTTGGAGATGGATGGATGCTGTTGATGGATGGATGGATGGATGCTGGGGACGGATGAAGGTGTGGGTACATGATGGAGGTGGATGGATGGATGCTGGGGATGGATGTATGGATGTATGGATGGATGGATGCTGGGGATGGATGGAGGTGTGGGTACATGTTGGAGATGGATGGATGCTGGGGACAGATGAAGGTGTGGGTACATGATGGAGGTGGATGGATGGATGGATGCTGGGGATAGATGAAGGTGTGGGTACATGTTGGAGATGGAGGGATGCTGGGGATGGATGAATGGATGGTGGAGGTGGATGGATGCTGTGAGTGAATGGATGGATGGTGGCTGGCTGGCTGGATGCTGGGGATGGATGGATGGATGGATGGATGGATGGATGGATGGATGGATGGATGCTGGGGACGGATGGAGGTGTGGGTACATGTTGGAGATCGATGGATGCTGTGGGTGGATGGATGGAGGTGTGGGTACATGATGGAGATGGATGGATGCTGTGGGTGGATGGATGGATGGATGCTGGGGATGGATGGATGGATGGATGGATGGAGGTGTGGGTACATGATGGAGATGGATGGATGGATGGATGGATGGATGGATGGATGGATGGATGATGGGGACGGATGGAGGTGTGGGTACATGATGTAGATGGATGGATGCTGTGGGTGGATGGATGGATGGATGGATGCTGGGGACGGATGGAGGTGTGGGTACATGTTGGAGATGGATGGATGCTGTGGGTGGATGGATGGATGGATGGATGGATGCTGGGGATGGATAGAGGTGTGGGTACATGATGGAGATGGATGGATGCTGTGGATGGCTGGCTGGCTGGCTGGCTGGATGCTGGGGACGGATGGATGGATGGATGGATGGATGGATGGATGGATGGATGGATGGATGGATGGATGCTGGGGACGGATGGAGGTGTGGGTACATGTTGGAGATGGATGGATGCTGTGGGTGGATGGATGGATGGATGGATGGATGGAGGTGTGGGTACATGATGGAGATGGATGCATGCTGTGGGTGAATGGATGGATGGATGGATGGATGCTGGGGACGGATGGAGGTGTGGGTACATGATGGAGATGGATGGATGCAGTGGGTGGATGGATGGAGGTGTGGGTACATGACGGAGATGGATGGATGCTGTGGGTGGATGGATGGATGGATAGAGGTGTGGCTGCATGCTGGAGATGGATGGAGGAGTACACAGTCATGGGGAGGCACCATAAAGAGGTCTATGGACAGTCCAAGGAAGGGGGACTGGGGCAGACTCAGACAAGCAGGACAGAGGAACATGGGCTGGAAGCAGCATCTGGGACCCCCAAGCTCCTGTGCAATGGAGAGACAATGAAGAGAGATGGAAGAGAAGAATGTCTTCCCGATGGCCAGCACCGCTATAGTGCTGCAGGGCAAAGTGGGGTACAAGGGGAAGGGCTCGGCACACCCAGGAGCAGCCGCTGACCTGTGACGGTGTCGGTGGAGATGGGGCCGAGGCGCTTGCGGCCGGAAATGCCGTAGAGGTTGAACTTGTATGTTTGGGAGGGGGCCAGGTTGGTTACTGTGACTGTGCGGGATCCCCCGTCCATGGGCAGCACCTGGGGTTTGCCCTCCGCGTCCTTGTACTGCAGGAGGAAGGAGTCAAAGTTCCCGGCCTGGACGGTCCAGGAGAGCAGGGTGGAATTGTGGGTGACGTCAGAGGCCGAAAGCTTTCCCAGTCTGGGCTGGGCGGTTGGTACCTCCTCCCCCCACGGCACCATGGCTGGAAGAGAGAGAGCGGGGTGAAGAGCATGGCCGGGGTACGGGTGGCTCACCGGATCCTTGGGGGTCTGGGTTATTCTGAGCCAGAGGGGTTCTGCAGAGAGGATTAGCGGGGGGAGGGGGGAGGGAGCCCCAGGGACCAGTCCCAGGACACAGACGGATCGTGCTTCTGGGAAGTAGGGTTGCAGACAGGCGGATGGTGAAAGTCTATAAAGAGGGTCCCACATTCCCGAATTCCCCGCAGCCATCCCACCTCCATGGAGGGGTCGGCCCAGAGCGACCAGCACAAACCTCGGTGAGAGCTGAGCTGAGACGGGAGGAGAGATGGGGAAGGAAGAACAAATGACAGAAAAAGAGAAGGGGGTGAACCCAAGCCACCAACGTCACTGTAAAGATCCCTATTGACACCCATCCAGCCCCAGAAAATCCTCCATCTTCTATCCCCATACACATCCATCCATCCATCACCATACCCGCCGTCCGTCTAGCCGTCCATCCATCCATCCACAACCATACCAGCCATCCGACTAGCCGTCCATCCATGCATTCATCACCACAACCATCTGGTCCTTGGTTCTGACAATGGCAGCTGGTCCCAGAGTTACACATACACAGCTACCCGTGCATCCCCCAAAACACCCATCCTTCCCCACACACATCCACCCACTATCCATACATCCCAATACACCTCTGCCCACCCTTCCCCCCATCCCTGCATCCATCCCAATACACCTCTGCCCACCCTTCCATCTGTCCCCAAAGACCTCCGCCCAGCCTTCCCCAGTCCCTCCATCCATCCCGATACACCTCCTCCCATCCTTCGCCCACTTCCCTCCATCCGTCCCGATACACCTTCGCCCAGACTTCCCCCATCCCTCCATCCATCCCGATACACCTCCACCCACCCTTCCCCCCTCCCTCCATCCATCCCGATACACCTCCGCCCACCCTTCCCCCATCCCCCCCATCCGTCCCGATACACCTCCGCCCACCCTTCCCCCGTCCCTCCATCCGTCCCGATACACCTCCGCCAACCCTTCCCCGCTTCCCTCCCTCCGGCCCGATACACCTCCGCCCCCACTTCCCCCGTCCCTCCATCCGTCCTGATACACCTCCGCCCACCCTTCCCCCGTTCCCCCATCCGTCCCGATACACCTCCGCCCACCCTTCCCCCGTTCCCCCATCCGTCCCGATACACCTCCGCCCACCCTTCCCCCGTCCCTCCCTCCATCCCGATACACCTCCGCCCACCCTTCCCCCGTTCCCCCATCCGTCCCGATACACCTCTGCTCACCCTTCCCTGTCCCCCCATCCATCCTGATACACCTCCGCCCACCCTTCCCCCGTCCCTCCCTCCGTCCCAATACACCTCCGCTCACCCTTCCCCCGTTCCCCCATCCATCCCGATACATCTCCGCCCACCCTTCCCCCGCTTCCCTCCCTCCGGCCCGATACACCTCCGCTCACCCTTCCCCGTCCCCCCATCCATCCCGATACACCTCCGCCCACCCTTCCCCCGTTCCCCCATCCGTCCCAATACACCTCCGCCTACCCTTCCCCCGTCCCTCCCTCCGTCCCAATACACCTCCGCCCCCCTTCCCCCGTCCCTCCCTCCGTCCCAATACACCTCCGCCCACCCTTCCCCTGTCCCTCCCTCCGTCCCGATACACCTCCGCCCCCCTTCCCCCGTCCCTCCATCCGTCCCGATACACCTCCGCCCACCCTTCCCCCGTCCCTCCATCCGTCCCGATACACCTCCGCTCACCCTTCCCCGTCCCCCCATCCGTCCCGATACACCTCCGCCCACCCTTCCCCCGTCCCTCCCTCCATCCCGATACACCTCCGCCCACCCTTCCCCCGTCCCTCCCTCCGTCCCGATACACCTCCGCCCACCCTTCCCCCGTCCCTCCCTCCGTCCCGATACACCTCCGCCCACCCTTCCCCCGTGCCTCCCTCCGTCCCGATACACCTCCGCCCACCCTTCCCCCGTTCCCCCATCCGTCCCGATACACCTCTGCTCACCCTTCCCTGTCCCCCCATCCATCCTGATACACCTCCGCCCACCCTTCCCCCGTCCCTCCCTCCGTCCTGATACACCTCCGCTCACCCTTCCCCCGTTCCCCCATCCATCCCGATACATCTCCGCCCACCCTTCCCCCGCTTCCCTCCCTCCGGCCCGATACACCTCCGCTCACCCTTCCCCGTCCCCCCATCCATCCCGATACACCTCCGCCCACCCTTCCCCCGTTCCCCCATCCGTCCCAATACACCTCCGCCTACCCTTCCCCCGTCCCTCCCTCCGTCCCAATACACCTCCGCCCCCCTTCCCCCGTCCCTCCCTCCGTCCCAATACACCTCCACCCACCCTTCCCCTGTCCCTCCCTCTGTCCCGATACACCTCCGCCCACCCTTCCCCCGTTCCCCCATCCGTCCCGATACACCTCCGCCCACCCTTCCCCCGCTTCCCTCCATCCGGCCCGATACATCTCCGCCCACCCTTCCCCCGTCCCTCCCTCCGTCCCAATACACCTCCGCCCCCCTTCCCCCGTCCCTCCATCCGTCCCGATACACCTCCGCCCACCCTTCCCCCGTCCCTCCCTCCGTCCCAATACACCTCCGCCCACCCTTCCCCCGTTCCCCCATCCATCCCGATACACCTCTGCCCCCACCTCCCCCGTCCCTCCATCCGTCCCGATACACCTCCGCCCACCCTTCCCCACTTCCCTCCCTACATCCGATACACCTCCGCCCACCCTTCCCCCCATCCCTCCATCCATCCCAATACACCTCTGCCAACCCTTCCTGCTGTCCATTTTCATACACATACACCTGCCCACCCATCCATTCTAATTCACATCTGTCTTCCCACCTGTCCTTCTGTCCGTCCATCCATCCATCCCCATAAATATCCATTCCTCTATTTATTCATACATCTTCATTCACCCCTATAGACAGTCATCCATCTACCTATTCATTCAGTCATCCATCCCTATACATAAGTATCGATTCACTCAACCTGCCCCATGTACATCCACACCCCCACCGAGCCAGCCAACCAGCCACCCAGCCAGCCACTCTCTCTTGCCGGCCATCTGCTTGTGAAGGCTGGAGGATTGGACTCATCTCCCTCGGAAGGTCCCAGCCCAGGGGTCGGTGTCTCTGACACTGCAAAGCAAAGTGGGTGGGAGGGGTAGGGGCCAGGACTCTTGGAGCAGCTGCTGACCTGTGACGGCGTCGGTGGAGACGGGGCCGAGGCGCTTGCGGCCGGAGACGCCGTAAAGGTTGAACTTGTATCTGCGGGAGGGGGCCAGGTTGGTTACTGTGACTGTGCGGGATCCCCCGTCCACGGGCTGCGCCTGGGGTTTGCCCTCTGCGTCCATGTACTGGAGGAGGAAGGAGTCGAAGTCCCCGGCCTGGACAGTCCAGGAGAGCAGGGTGGAGTTGTGGGTGACGTCAGAGGCCGAGAGCTCCCCCAGGCTGGGCTGGGGGGCAGGTTCCTCCTTCCGCCGCGCTGTGGTGGGAACAGAGAGAGGGGGTGAAGGCCACATCCAGGGTTGGGGGCAGCTTTCCCGGTTCTTGGGGGGCTGGGTTATTCCTAGCCAGAGGGGATCTGCAGAGAGGATGAGCAGGGGGGAGGGTGCAAGGAGCCCCAGTGACCAACCCCAGGACACAGCTGGATCCTGCTGCCAGGAAGGAGAGCTGGGGACAGACAGACGGATGGTGCATGTCTACAAAGAGGATCCCACATTCCCGTGTTCTCCACGGTCATCCCGCCCCATGGAGGGTGTGACGTTATGAGTGCAATATAATATCTCATTGAAAGGTGACAGGGCCAGAAAGAGTTAATTAACTCCCAGACTGACCTGACCCATGGCCGAACTTTAAAGACTGGTTAGGAAGATCTGTAAATGAACAGACCTTTGAAATGCAGCCGGCATTGTTAGAGAGAGAAGGGGAGATGTTTGCTCAGGTCTTATGATGTAAGCAAACAAGTCTTGTCTATTGCTATGATTCAAAGATCAAAAAAAGGAATATTAACATTTAGGAAGACACTTGTGTGAAATAGTATTATTCTCTATATTAATTATTATTATTATCATCTCTTTGGAAGGTCGTGGTAACCTGGATCTGAACTGTTTAATGAATAAATTATCCTGGGCTAATTGCCAGGATGTTTGTTGTTTTCTCAGGCCGAAAGACTGCTGGAAATGTATAAAAATCCTGGGACACGATCCTGCTTCATCTCAGATCTGCTTTGGGTTTCAAGAGGGGGAAACCTTAAGCCATAAGGATTGAGATCCCCAGTCACTGACTGGAGCCACCCTGAACATGGACATTGGACTATAACCTCGGGACTATTTCTAAAAGGACTTTTGGAAACTACAAGCTCATCTCTGCTGTGTCTGAACCTCAAGAATTAAATTCAAGTCTGTCTGTATATTGATCTTTCAACCAACACTCTCTCTCTTTTCTTTTTTAATAAATTTTAGTTTAGTTAATAAGAATTGGCTGTAGTGTGTATTTTGGGTAAGATCTAAGTTATCATTTGACCTGGGTCTAGGACCGATCCTTTGGGGTTGGAAGAACCTTTTCTTGTATATGATGAGAGAAGATTTTCAGTAATCATCATCATATGTTTGACGTGTGTGTCTGGACGGAGGCCTGAGGCTGGGCACTTTAAGGGAACTGCGTTGTTTGGACGTCTGAGTAACCAGGGAGGTAACACAGAGGCTGTTTTGGGCTGGTTGGTAAATCTCAGTATTGGAAGATCCACCAGCGTTTGGGGTTTGTTGGCCCCGTTTTGTTTGCAGTTCACCCTAATTGAGTGACCTCAGCTGGCTCCCACGGGCACCTTCGTTACAGAGGGGTCACCCCGGCACAAATAATTGTGAGAGCTGAGCTGGGGGGGGGCAGAGAGAGAGGGGGAAGGAAGAACAAAGGAGAGAGAACAAAGCCTCCAACGTCAATGGAAAGATCCCCATTGAAAAAATTAGTGGTTGCTCAGCACCCACCGGCAGTTAGCTCCTCCCCCTCCCTCCCAGCACCTCCCACCCGCCGTGATCAGCTGTTCCGCGGCGTACAGGAGGCAGTGAGGGGAGGGGGAGGAGCTCAGGGGAGGGGGTGGGCCTGGCGGGAAGAGGTGGGACGGGGCGGAGCGGGGGTGGGAAAAGGCGGGGTGGGGGTGTGCGGAAGGGGTTGAGCACCCGCCAGGGAAAGGAGAAATCTGGTGCCAGTGCACTACTCCATATATAGACACAAACCATCCATCGATCTGTGCGTCCACACAGACACCTGTTCCTTTCCATTTATCCGACACGTCTCACCATCTGTGCCACCCATCCCACGCATCCTTCCATCCCGCCGCTGAGCCACATGCACATCCATCCACCCACCTACCAATCCGTCCCCATACACCCCAAAACACACAGCCATCCACCCACCTACCAATCCATCCCCAAAACACACATCCATCCATCGATCTGTGCGTCCACACAGACACCTGTTCCTTTCCATTTATCCGACACGTCTCACCATCTGTGCCATCCATCCCACGCATCCTTCCATCCCGCCTGTGAGCCACATGCACATCCATCCACCCACCTACCAATCCGTCCCCATACACCCCAAAACACACAGCCATCCACCCACCTACCAATCCGTCCCCATACACCCCAAAACACACAGCCATCCACCCACCTACCAATCCGTCCCCATACACCCCAAAACACACAGCTATCCACCCACCTACCAATCCGTCCCCATAACACACAGCCATCCACCCACCTACCAATCCGTCCCCATACACCCCAAAACACACAGCTATCCACCCACCTACCAATCCGTCCCCATAACACACAGCCATCCACCCACCTACCTATCCATCCCCATAACACACAGCCAGCTACCCATCTACCAATCCATCCTGATACACCCCATAACACACATCCATCCACCCATCTACCAATCCATCCCGATACAGCCCAAAACACACAGCCATCCACCCACCTACCAATCCGTCCCCATACACCCCATAACACACATCCATCCATCGATCTGTGCGTCCACACAGACACCTGTTCCTTTCCATTTATCCGACACGTCTCACCATCTGTGCCACCCATCCCACGCATCCTTCCATCCCGCCGCTGAGCCACATGCACATCCATCCACCCACCTACCAATCCGTCCCCATACACCCCAAAACACACAGCCATCCACCCACCTACCAATCCGTCCCCATACACCCCAAAACACACAGCCATCCACCCACCTACCAATCCGTCTCCATACACCCCATAACACACATCCATCCATCGATCTGTGCGTCCACACAGACACCTGTTCCTTTCCATTTATCCGACACGTCTCACCATCTGTGCCACCCATCCCACGCATCCTTCCATCCCGCCGCTGAGCCACATGCACATCCATCCACCCACCTACCAATCCGTCCCCATACACCCCAAAACACACAGCCATCCACCCACCTACCAATCCATCCCCATAACACACAGCCATCCACCCACCTACCTATCCATCCCCATAAGACACAGCCAGCTACCCATCTACCAATCCATCCCGATACACCCCAAAACACACAGCCATCCACCCACCTACCAATCCGTCCCCATCCACCCCATAACACACAGCCATCCACCCACCTACCAATCCATCCCCATACACCCCAAAACACACATCCATCCACCCACCTACCAATCTGTCCCCATACACCCCAAAACACACAGCCATCCACCCACCTACCAATCCGTCCCCATACACCCCATAACACACAGCCATCCACCCACCTACCAATCCGTCCCCATACACCCCATAACACACAGCCATCCACCCACCTACCAATCCATCCCCATAACACACAGCCATCCACCCACCTACCAATCCGTCCCCATACACCCCATAACACACAGCCATCCACCCACCTACCAATCCATCCCCATAACACACAGCCAGCTACCCATCTTCCAATCCATCCCCATACACCCCATAACACACATCCATCCACCCACCTACCAATCCGTCCCCATACACCCCATAACACACAGCCATCCACCCACCTACCAATCCGTCCCCATACACCCCATAACACACAGCCATCCCCCCATCTACCAATCCGTCCCCATACACCCCATAACACACAGCCATCCACCCACCTACCTATCCATCCCCATAACACACAGCCAGCTACCCATCTACGAATCCATCCCGATACACCCCATAACACACATCCATCCACCCACCTACCAATCCATCCCCATACACCCCATAACACACAGCCATCCACCCACCTACCAATCCGTCCCCATACACCCCATAACACACAGCCATCCCCCCATCTACCAATCCGTCCCCATACACCCCATAACACACAGCCATCCACCCACCTACCTATCCATCCCCATAACACACAGCCAGCTACCCATCTACGAATCCATCCCGATACACCCCATAACACACATCCATCCACCCACCTACCAATCCATCCCCATACACCCCATAACACACAGCCATCCACCCACCTACCAATCCATCCCCATAACACACAGCCATCCACCCACCTACCAATCCACCCCCATACACTTCATAACACACAGCCATCCACCCACCTACCAATCCATCCCCATAACACACAGCCAGCTACCCATCTTCCAATCCATCCCGATACACCCCATAACACACAGCCATCCACCCACCTACCAATCCACCCCCATACACTTCATAACACACAGCCATCCACCCACCTACCAATCCATCCCCATAACACACAGCCATCCACCCACCTACCAATCCGTCCCCATACACCCCATAACACACAGCCATCCACCCACCTACCAATCCATCCCCATAACACACAGCCATCCACCCACCTACCAATCCGTCCCCATACACCCCATAACACACAGCCATCCACCCACCTACCAATCCGTCCCCATACACCCCATAACACACAGCCATCCACCCACCTACCAATCTGTCCCCATACACCCCAAAACACACATCCATCCATCCACCCATCCATCCATCCACACACATCCTCTATCCATCCATCCATCCCCATACACAGCTATCCCTCCATCCGTCTCAACACTCAGCCATCCATCCACCCAGCCATCCATCCACACACATCCTCTATCCATCCATCCATTCCCATACACAGCTATCCCTCCATCCGTCTCAACACTCATCCATCCATCCACCCATCCACCCACCCATCCATCCATCCACACACACCCTCTATACATCCATCCATCCATTCCCATACACAGCTATCCCTCCATCCGTCTCAACACTCAGCCATCCATCCATCCATCCACCCATCCACCAATCCATCCATCCATCCACCCCTCCATCCACCCATCCATCCATCCACACACATCCTCTATACATCCATCCATCCATTCCCATACACAGCTATCCCTCCATCCGTCTCAACACTTAGCCATCCATCCATCCATCCACCCCTCCATCCACCCATCCATCCATCCACACACATCCTCTATACATCCATCCATCCATTCCCATACACAGCTATCCCTCCATCCGTCTCAACACTCAGCCATCCATCCATCCATCCATCCACCCATCCATTCATCCACCCATCCATCCATCCATCCACACACATCCTCTATACATCCATCCATCCATTCCCATACACAGCTATCCCTCCATCCGTCTCAACACTCAGCCATCCATCCACCCATCCATCCACATACACCCTCTATACATCCATCCATCCATTCCCATACACAGCTATCCCTCCATCCGTCTCAACACTCAGCCATCCATCCACACATCCATCCACATACACCCTCTATCCATCCATCCATTCCCATACACAGCTATCCCTCCATCCGTCTCAACACTCAGCCATCCATCCATCCATCCACCCATCCATCCACCCACACACATCCTCTATACATCCATCCATCCATTCCCATACACAGCTATCCCTCCATCCGTCTCAACACTCAGCCATCCATCCATCCATCCATCCATCCATCCACACACATCCTCTATCCATCCATCCATTCCCATACACAGCCATCCATCCATCCGTCTCAACACTCATCCATCCATCCACCCATCCACCCATCCATCCACCCATCCACACACATCCTCTATACATCCATCCATCCATTCCCATACACAGCTATCCCTCCATCCGTCTCAACACTCAGCCATCCATCCATCCATCCATCCACACACATCCTCTATCCATCCATCCATTCCCATACACAGCCATCCATCCATCCGTCTCAACACTCATCCATCCATCCACCCATCCATCCATCCACACACATCCTCTATACATCCATCCATCCATTCCCATACACAGCTATCCCTCCATCCGTCTCAACACTCAGCCATCCATCCATCCATCCATCCACACACACCCTCTACCCATCCATCCACACACATCCTCTATCCATCCATCCATTCCCATACACAGCTATCCCTCCATCCGTCTCAACACTCAGCCATCCATCCATCCATCCACACACACCCTCTACCCATCCATCCACACACATCCTCTATCCATCCATCCATTCCCATACACAGCCATCCATCCATCTCAACACTCATCCATCCATCCACCCGTCCACCCATCCATCCACACACATCCTCTATCCATCCATCCATTCCCATACACAGCTATCCCTCCATCCGTCTCAACACTCAGCCATCCATCCATCCATCCACCCACCCACCCATCCATCCACCCACACACATCCTCTATCCATCCATCCATTCCCATACACAGCTATCCCTCCATCCGTCTCAACACTCAGCCATCCATCCACCCATCCATCCATCCACACACACCATCCATCCCCATACACAGCTATCCTTCCATCCGTCTCAACACACATCCATGCATCCATCCACACACACCCTCTATCCATCCATCCACCCACCCATCCATCCACACACACCCTCTATCCATCTCCATACACAGCTATCCCTCCATCCGTCTCAACACACAACCATCCATCCACCCATCCATCCACACACGCCCTCTATCCATCCATCCATCCATCCATCCATCCATCCCCACACACAGCTATCCCTCCATCCGTCTCAACATTCAGCCATCCATCCACCCATCCACCCATCCAGCCACACACACCCTCCATCCATCCATCCATCCCCTGTGACGAAGTGGGGGGTTTTCTTGTTTTCTGTCACACCCCATACACAGCTATCCTTCCATCTGTCTCAACACTCAGCCATCCACCCATCCATCCACACACACCCTCTATCCATCCATCCCCACACACAGCTATCCCTCCATCCGTCTCAACACACACCCATCTATCCATCTACACACACCCTCCATCCATCCATCCATCCATCCCCATACAGAGCTATCCATTCACTTAACCTGCCCAAGACACATCGATCCAGCTGTCCTTGAGGGAGGATACCTGAGCACGTAACATGAGAACCCAGAAGGGGGATGCAGCCAGGTGACACCTTTGCCTGGGAAATGGACAAAGGCTGGGGGAGGAGCCGGGGGGAGGCTGAGTGAGACGCTGGAGGGAGTTTCAGTTGGGAGCTGGCTGGGAAAATGGAGGGGAGCCCAGACGGGGCTCTGGCCTCTCTGGCCACCCAAGATGGACCTGACTGAGAAGGGTCCAGTTGTCTGTATCTGCAAGACCTGTCTTGGACTGTGTTCCTGTCATCTAAATAAACCTTCTGCTTTACTGGCTGGCTGAGAGTCATGGTGAATCGCAGGAAGCCGGGGGTGCAGGGCCCTGACTCCCCCACACTCCGTGACAACTGGTGGCAGTGGTGGGATCTACTGCACCCCGTGGATGGCACTTCCTGCAGTAAGTGACTGGGGAGCAGTAAAATGAAGCGGGATTGACGGGGACCAGGCGGGCTGAAGAGTCAGAGAGGAGCAGTTTTGGGGGACGGAGGAGCTACGCTTAACCCCTGGGAGTGTGTGACCAGCAGGAAGATGTATAACAAGCGCCTTAAGAGCGACCTGGTGGAGCTGTGCAGGCAGAGGGGGCTGCGCATTGGGAGGTCCACCAAAGAACAGCTCATTGCCCAGCTGGAGAAGGGAGATCGCTCCAATGAACCGATCCCTGTCTCTGAGGGAAGCAGCCTGGCAGATGCAGCGCAGGCCCCAGTGTCTGTCCCATCTGGGAGTGGTCAGCCGGCTGCTGAGGGCTTCCAGAGACCCCTCCTACCTATACCTAGGGGAAGGGCTGGGAGGAGCCCAGCAAATACCGAGGGCACCGTGACCCCCCCCCCCGGCCAGCAGGGGATCCTCCTGGTGGAGCCCCCCATCGCTGGAGCTGAAGCAGCTGGAATGGGAGAAGGAGCTAGAACTGAGAGAGCTGGAGTTGAGGCAGCAGGAACTGATGAAGGAGCGAGCCCAACGAGCACAACGAGAGAGACAGAGGCAGCATGAAGAGTGACAGCGTCAGCATGAGCTGGAACTGGCCAGGCTGAGGAGCAGTGGGGCCCCGGCTGCGGTGAGTGAGGGGGGACCCAAGACTGCAAAGAGCTTTGATAAGTGCTTCCTGGCCCAGTGTAAGGAGGGGGAGGACATGGATACCTTCCTGACGGCCTTTGAGAATACCTGCGAGCTGCTCCAGGTTGACCCTGCAGAGAGGCTCCAGTTTCTCATTCCCTCACTGGACCCCACAGCCAGGGAGGTGTACAGCCGACTGAAAGGGGTGGAGACAGGGGACTACGAACTGTTCAAAAAGGCCCTGCTCCGCGAGTTTGGGCTGACCCCTGAGATGTATCGGAAAAGGTTCCGGAGTCAGCGTAAAACCCGTGAGGTCACATACCTACAACTGGCCAACCGGGCGCAGGGGTATGCCCGCAAGTGGACAGCTGGGGCCCAAACTAAAGAAGACCTGCTTGACCTATTCGTACTGGAGCATGTGTATGAGCAGTGCCCATCTGACCTGAGGCGATGGTTGATGGACCAAAAGCCAGAGAACCTGCAGCACAGAGGCCAGTTGGCCGACGAGTTTGTGAACAGTCGGGCAGGGGATAACCGGGAGGAGTCCCAAAGGAACAGGCCCGCCACCACGCAGAGAGAGGGTCACCATGGGACCTCCGAGCGGGGAAATATGGAGAACCCCCACCAAAGGGGAACATCCAGCGTCAGGTCCATCCGACCCGCTCGAGGGGACCCACGGGACATGGGCTGCTATCACTGTGACCAGAGAGGCCACAGTGCCCCAAACTCAAGGACAGTCTGAGCAGACCGAACACAGCCAGGGTTAACTGGGTAGAGACCCAGCCGGACGAGGGGAAGACAGCCCAGGCAAGGGGGGCTGACAGCTTCCCAATGGCTCAGGAGGGAGGAGGGCCCCAGGCCAGCTCCTCTGGGGGGCTGGATGCTCCGAACACCAGGTTCTCCGTTTACAGGGTGGGCGCGGGGCGGTCCCTGCGGAACGAGTGTCTTGTTCCCCTGGAGGTGGATGGGAGGAAGGTCAATGGACACTGGGATTCGGGTGCGGAGGTGACGCTGGCCCGGCCCGAGGTGGTGACCCCAGATCGGGTGGTGCCTGACACCTACCTGACCCTGATGGGGGTGGGCGGGACCGCATTCAAGGTGCCTGTGGTGAGGGTACATCTGAAATGGGGGGCCAAGGAGGGCCCCAAGGACGTGGGGGTACACCCGTATTTGCCCACTGAGGTGTTGATGGGGGGGGATCTGGAAGACTGGCCAAGCAACCACCAGAACGCCCTGGTCGTGACCCATAGCCAGAGCCGGCGAGGGGCACTGCACCCTGGCCTTGGGGTGGGTGCCTTGCCCGAGGCACAGGACCCTACCCCGGTGGGGAGGGAGTGCCCAGGGACACGGCTCAGGGAGGCTGCGGCTTCAGACCCAGCCGGCGACAGAGAGCAGGTGGCCATCCCTGTCCCAGCTGCTGAGTTCCAGGCCGAGGTGCAAAAAGATCCCTCCTTGCAGAAGATAAGGGACCTGGCCGACCTCAGTGCGGTACAGACCATGGGGAGAGGTGGCCAGAAAAGGTTCCTGTGGGAGAAGGGGTTCCTGTACCGAGAATGGGCTCCCCCAGGGGAAGTGGAGTCCTGGGGGATCAGGAGGCAGCTGGTGGTACCCCAGAAGTATCGCCGCCAGCTGCTGTACCGGGCCCATGACATTCCCCTCTCAGGGCACCAGGGAACCTGGCGTACCCAGCAGAGGCTGCTACGGAGCTTTTACTGGCCTGGGGTCTTTGTTACTGTCCGGCAGTACTGCCGATCCTGTGACCCCTGTCAGAGGGGGAGGAAGGCCCGGGACAAGGGGAAAACGGCTTTACGACCCTTGCCCAGCATAGAGGAGCCTTTCCAGAGGGTGGCCAAGGTAAAAAGGGGGGCTCTGAACCAAGAGAGCCCGAATCACCGACCTCCAGACTGGAACGCTGGGAGAAGACCCAGTCCCAGTTTGAACCCCAGGGGTATTGGGGTGGAAAAAGGGCACGGGCTGCATAAACCTTCCCACATGCAGACTACGAGTGCCATCAAGCACACTCGACCTCAGGGAGGGCGTGAAACTGGAAGGGCCAGGGGTAACTCCCACCAAGGAATGGGAGGGATGCTGGGGCATCCACGGGAACGGGGGTAGATTCGAACTTCCCCGGGTCACTGGCTAAAGTGACCTCGCTCAGTTCAGTCTCGAAGGGGGGAGAGATGTGACGAAGTGGGACTGTTCTTAATGTTTTCTTTGAATACTGGGGTGGGTGCCTGTGAAGCAGCAGGGAGTGGGGAGTATTGACCTGGGAAGGTTGCAGGGGAGTTTTCCTGGGACTGTCTGCATTGGGGATGGGAGACTTTCCTTGAGGGAAGATACCTGAGCACGTAACATGAGAACCCAGGAGGAGTGTTGGAGCCAGGAGACACATTTGCCCGGGAAACTGGACAAAGGCTGGGGGAGGAGCCGGGGGGGGGGGGGGGGAGTGAGACGGCTGGAGGGAGTTTCAGTTGGGAGCTGGCTGGGAAAATGGAGGGGAGCCCAGATGGGGCTCTGGCCTCCCTGGCCACCCAAGATGGACCTGACTGAGGGGTCCTGTTGTCTGTCCCTGCAAGACCTGTCTTGGACTGTGTTCCTGTTGTCTAAATAAACCTTCTGCTTTACTGGCTGGCTGAGAGTCATGGTGGATCACAGGAAGCCGGGGGTGCAGGGCCTTGTCGCCCCCAAACTCCATGACACCATCCATCCACCCACACCCTCTCTCCATCCATTCACCCATCCATCCCCATACACAGCTATCCTTCCATCCGTTCCAACACACACTCATCCATCCACCCATCCACACACACCCTCTATCCATTCATCCACCAACACCCCTGTCCAGCCATGTAAACACTCAACCTTCTCTCTCTCTCCATCTGTTGAATGGCCATAGACAGGTCATGGAAGCTGGAGACTGGAAGCTTCATCCCAGGAAGGTCCCAGTCTAGTGGCCAGCATCCCTGCCACACTGCAAAGCAAAGGGGATGGGAGGGGAAGGAGCCAGTGCCCCGGGAGCAGCCGCTGACCTGTGACGGCGTCGGTGGAGACGGGGCCAAGGCGCTTGCGGCCGGAAATGCCGTAGAGGTTGAACTTGTATCTGCGGGAAGGTGCCAGGTTGGTTATGGTGACTGTGCGGGATCCCCCGTCCACGGGCAGCGCCTGGGGTTTGCCCTTCGCATCCTTGTACTGGAGGAGGAAGGAGTCAAAGGTCCCCTCCTCCGCGGTCCAGGAGAGCAGGATGGAGTCGTGGGTGATGTCGGAGGCCGAGAGCTCCCCCAGGCTGGGCTGGGTGGTGGGTACCTCCTCCGTCGGCGCCGCAGCTGGAACAGAGAGAGGGGGGTGAAGGGTATGGCCAGCAGGAGCAGCTTTCCAGGTCCTTGGGGGGCCGGATTATTGCCATCCAGATGAATTAGCGGGAGAGGGGGCAGAGAGCCCCAGGGACTGGCCCCAGGACACAGCTGGATCCTGCTGCTGGGAAGGAGAGCTGGGGACAGACAGACGGACGGGGCATGTCTGCAAAGAGGATCCCACATTCCTGGGTTTCCCGCAGCCACCCTGCCTCCACGGAGAGGTCGGCCCAGAGTGACGGGCACAAACCATGGGCAGAGCTGAGCTGAGACGGGAGGAGAGAGGGGGAAGGAAGAGCAAATGAGAGAAAAAGAGAAGGGGGTGAAACCAAAACCACCACCATCAATGAAAAGATCCCCATTGACCACCGTCCACCCCCAGACACTCCTCCATCCATCCATCGCGATACCATACTTCCATCCATCCATGCATCTATCACCCACGCAGCCTTTCTTGTTGACAATGTGACCTAGCCACAGAGTTACACATACACATCTATAAGTCAATCCCCCCAGACACCCATCCATTCCCACCCACATCCACCCACCCTACTGTCTGTACGTCCATCCATCCACCAGTCTGCCTTTCTGTCCATCCCCATACACATCCATCCACCTTACTGTCTGTACGTCCATCCATCCATCCCCATACACACCCACCCACCCTACCGTCTATACGTCCATCCATCCCCATAAACATCCCCCCACCAGTCTGTCCATCCCCATACACATCCATCCACCTTACTGTCTGTACGTCCATCCATCCATCCCCATACACACCCACCCACCCTACCGTCTATACGTCCATCCATCCCCATAAACATCCCTCCACCAGTCTGTCCATCCCCATACACATCCCCCCAGCCATTTGTCCATCCATCAATCGCTATACACACCTGCCCCCCAGTCCATCTGCCCCCCCCATCATCTGACCATCCCCATATATATATATTCCTCTTTCTATGGATCCATTACCATCCCCTCCATCCATCCATCTCTATCCACCCCCATAGACATCCTATTAATTCATCCATCCATCCCTAGACACCTCTATCCATTCACTCAACCTGCCCCATGCACATCCATACAGCTGTCTGTCCATCCATCCATCCCCATCCCCATTCTTCCCTCTACCCATTGCATGGCTGCCAATCTGCTTGTGGAGGCTGGAGGCTTGGAAGTGTTTTCCTGGGAAGGTCCTGGCCCAGTGGATGGTGTCCCTGACACTGTAGAGCAAAGGGGGGTGGGAGGGGAAGGGGTCGGGCCCTGGGAGCAGCCGCTGACCCGTGACAGCATCAGTGGAGATAGGCCCAAGGCGCTTGTGGCCGGAGACACCGTAGAATTTGAAGTTGTATCTGTGGGAGGGAGCCAGGTTGGTTACGGTGACCATGCGGGATCTGCCGTCCACGGGCTGCGCCTGGGGTTTGCCCTCCGCGTCCTTGTACTGGAGGAGGAAGGAGTCGAAGTCCCCGGCCTGGACGGTCCAGGAGAGCAGGATGGAGTCATGGGTGACGTTAGAGGCCGAGAGCTCCCCCAGACTGGGCTGGGGAGTGGGTTCCTCCTCCGGCCCCACCGCAGCTGGAACAGAGAGAAGGGGGTGAAGGGGGAGGCCGGGGTGGGGGCAACTCGCTGGGATCTTGGGGGGCTGGGTTATTTCATGCCAGAGGGGATTTGCAGGGAGGATTAGCAGGGGAGGGTGCAGGGACGCCCAGGGACTTGTCCCAGGACACAGCCGGATCCTGCTGCTGGGAAGGAGAGCTGGGGACAGACTAACGGATGGGGCATGTCTGCAAAAAGGATCCCACATTCCCAGGTTCCCCGTGGCCATCACACCTCCATGGAGGGTTCAGCTGAGAGCGACCGGCACAAACCTCAGTGAGGGCTGAGTGAGATGGGAGGAGACAGAGGGAAGGAGGAAGAAACGAGACAGAAAGAAAAGGGGGTGAACCAAAACCACCAATGTCAACAGATGACACCTATCTATCCCCAGACACTCCTCTATCCTCATACACACCCATCCATCCGTTGGTTCATCACTATACCATACGTTTGTCCACCCATGCATCAATCACCTTACCCACCCCCTCCTTGTAGCTGATAATGCAACCTGGCCACAGAGTTACAAATATACATGTACCCATGAATCCCCCAAAACACCCATCCAACCACTCTACCGTCTGTACGTCCATTCATTCATCCCCATACACATCCACCCAGCCTTCCGTCCATCCATCACTTGCCATACACACACCCCCACCAGTCTGTCTGTCCATCCATCCCTCTACATCCACCCACTTACCTGTCCATCCGTCCATCCCCATATATATCCATTCCTCTATCTATCCATCTATCCCATCCCCTCCATCCATCCCATCCCCTCCACACTTCAACCCACCCACCCATCTGTCCATCCCCATATCGATCCATCCCTCTATCTATCCATCCATCCATCCCACCCCCTCCATCCCCTCCATCCATCCATCCACACATCCACCCACCCGTCCATCTGTCCATCCCCATATCGATCCATTCCTCTATCTATCCATCCATCCCATCCCCTCCATCCATCCATCCCCACCCACCCGTCCATCTGTCCATCCCCATATCGATCCATTCCTCTATCCATCCATCCATCCCATCCCCTCCATCCATCCCATCCCCTCCACACATCCACCCACCCATCTGTCCATCCCCATATAGATCCATTCTTCTATCTATCCATCCATCCATCAATCCCATCCCCTCCATCCATCCATCCATCCACACATCCACCCACCCGTCCATCTGTCCATCCCCATATCGATCCATTCCTTTATCTATCCATCCATCCATCCCAACCCCTCCATCCATCCATCCATCCACACATCCACCCACCCACCCGTCCATCTGTCCATCCCCATATCGATCCATCCCTCTATCTATCCATCCATCCATCCCACCCCCTCCATCCCCTCCATCCATCCATCCACACATCCACCCACCCGTCCATCTGTCCATCCCCATATCGATCCATTCCTTTATCTATCCATCCATCCCAACCCCTCCATCCATCCATCCATCCACACATCCACCCACCCACCCATCCATCTGTCCATCCCAATATCGATCCATTCCTCTATCTATCCATCCATCCATCCATCCACACATCCACTCACCCACCCACCCTCCATCTGTCCATCCATCCATCAACCCCCATACATATCTACCCACCCTCCATCTGTCCATCCATCCTCCCCCATACATATCTACCCACCCTTCTGTCTGTCCATCCATCCATCCACCCCATACATATCTACGCACCCTTCCATCTGTCCCTCCATACATCCACCCCCATACATAACTACCCACCCTTCCATCTGTCCATCCATCCATCCACCCCCATACATATATACCCACCCTTAATTCCTTACTCCATCCATCCTCCCCCAAACATATCTACCCACCCTTCTGTCTGACCATCCATCCATCCACCCCCATACATATCTACCCACCCTTCCATCTGTCCATCCATCCATCCACCCCCATACATATCTACCCACCCTTCTGTCTGTCCATCCCTCCATAAATCCCCATACATATCTACCCACTCTTCCACCTGTCCATCCATCCATCCACCCCCATACGTATCTATCCACCCTTCCATCTGTCCATCCATCCATACATCCCCATCCATATCTACCCACCCTTCCATCTGTCCATCCATCCATCCACCCCCATACGTATCTACCCACCCTTCCGTCTGTCCATCCATACATCCACCCACATACATATCTGCCCACCCTTCCGTCGGTCCGTCCATCCATCCACCCCCATACATATCTACCCACCCTTCCATCTGTCTGTCCATACATCCACCCCCATACATATCCATCCACCCTTCCATCTGTCCATCCATACATCCACCCCCATCCATATCTTCCCACCCTTCCGTCTGGCCGTCCACCCATCCACCCCCATACATATCTACCCACCCTTCCATCCATCCACCCCCATACATATCTATGCACCCTTCCATCCCTCCATCCTCCCCCATACATATCTACCCACCCTTCCATCTGTCCATCCATCCACCCACCCACATACATATCTACCCACCTTTCCGTCCATCCATCCCTCCATCCACACCCAAACATGTCTACTCAGCCTTCTGTCCATCCATTCATCCATCCTCATATATATCTGCCCACCTGCCCGTCCATCCATCCATCCATCCCCATACACATCCATTCCTCTATCTACTCATCGATGACCATCCCCTCCATCCATCCATTCACTCCTTTAGACACCCATCCATGTACATGCAGGAGTCTTGTGGATGCAGGAGTCTTGGAAGCATGTTTCTCGGAACGTCCATCTGTCCCCCAAAACACCCATCCACCCCCATACATATCCACCCACTCTTCCGTCTGTCCATCCATCTGTCCACCCCCATACATATCTACCCACTCTTCCGTCTGTCCATCCATACATCCACCTCCATACATATCTACCCACCGTTCCATCTGTCCATCCATACATCCACCCCCATACATATCTACCCATCCTTCCATCCCTCTGTCCATCCAACCACCCCCATACATAGCTATGCACCCTACCATCTGTCCGTCCATCCATCCACCCCCAGACTTCCATCAGTCCATCCATCCATCCACCCATGTAGACACCCATCCATGTACCTATCTGTTCATCCATCTGTTCCCATACACATCAATCCATTTATCCAACCTGTCCCATGCACATTGATCCAGCTGTCTGTCTGTCTATCCATCCATACATCCACCCATCCCTATCTACTCTCTTCTCTCTGCCCATTGAATGGCCAGCAGTCTAGCTGTGGATGGACGGACGGACGGATGGATGGACAGGTGAATGGATGAATGGATAGATGGACGCTCTCGTCCCTCTGCACTGCTTCCACACTCCAGTCCTTGCTGCTTTCACTTCTTTGCTCGTCCTCCTCTCTCATTTCCTTGGAAGCATCTTCTTGGGAAGGTCCCAGCCCAGTGGTCGGTGTCCTCACCACACTGCAAAGCAAAAGGGGCAGGAGGGAAAGGGGCTGGTGCCCCGGGTCCAGCTGCTGACCTGTGACGGTGTCGGTGGAGACGGGCCCGAGGCGCTTGCGGCCGGAGATGCCGTAGAGGTTGAATTTGTATCTTTGGGAGGGGACCAGATTGGTAACGGTGACTGTGCGGGATCCTCCATCCACGGGCAGTGCCTGGAGTTTGCCCTCCGCGTCCTTGTACTGGAGGAGGAAGGAGTCGAAGTCCCCGGCCTGGACAGTCCAGGAGAGCAGGGTGGAGTTGTGGGTGACCTCCGAGGCCGAGAGCTCCCCCAGGCTGGGCTGGGCGCCGGGTTCTGCTGGCGCTGGCAGGGAGAGGGCAGGAGAGATGGTCCCATCAGTTCTGGGTCAGGGTGGGGCCAAGGGTGTGGGGTGGGGGAAGGGTATTGGATATGCCATGGGGGGTCTGAGGTTGGGGGGAGCAGTGGGGTGAGATCGCTGTGTGTATCTGCCCCTCGTCTCTTTGCCATTTTTCCCATGCCATCGCTTCGGTTGTCTCCCTCCCATTGCTGCCGTTAACGATTCGTCCCTTTTCCTTTCCCCCGCCACGCTCCCCACCGCCTGTCAGTGCTCGTCTCTCTGTCAGGCTCCGCCGTTCCCTGCCACTCTTCCTTGTCTGTGTCTCCTTCTTCTGTTTTCCTACGGGGCCCGCTCCTTGCTCCCTCCCCTGCCTGGGTTTCTCCCCCCCCCCCCGCCCCCGACACACTCTATCCATCACATGCCCATCCCGACATTCCCACCCCGTCCACCCCCAGCCCCCACCCCCATGAGGAGACATGTCACCAGAAATGCTCCAGGGGGGCTGCAGGTGGGTACGGGGGGGAGGGATGGGGGAGGCTGCATGCGTGGTGTGTCTAGGTGTATGGGGGGGCGGCAGCTCGCTTTGCGCCTCCCACCCCGGGAGCCACCGAACCTGGCAGACAATTGTTATTTCAAACACCCTTGGCAAAGACTCCCAGCTGTCTCACCTCCACACTGCTTGGGGGGCGGGGTTGGGAAAGGGAGCCAGAACACCTGGGTTCTCTCCCAGCTCTGGGAGAGGAGTGGGGGCTGGTGGGTTAGAGCAGGGGGGCTGGGAGCCAGGACTCCTGGGTTCTCTCCCCGGCTCTGGGAGGGGAGTGGGGGCTGGTGGGTTAGAGCGGGGGGGGCTGGGAGCCAGGACTCCTGGGTTCTCTCCCCAGCTCTGGGAGGGGAGTGGGGGCTGGTGGGTTAAAGCAGGGGGGCTGGGAGCCAGGACTCCTGGGTTCTCTCCCCAGCTCTGGGAGGGGAGTGGGGTCTGGTGGTTAGAGCAGGGGGGGCTGGGAGCCAGGACTCCTGGGTTCTCTCCCCAGCTCTGGGAGGGGAGTGGGGGCTGGTGGGTTAGAGCGGGGGGGGCTGGGAGCCAGGACTCCTGGGTTCTCTCCCCAGCTCTGGGAGGGGAGTGGCGGCTGGTGGTTAGAGCAGGGGGGGCTGGGAGCCAGGACTCCTGGGTTCTCTCCCAGCTCTGGGAGGGGAGTGGCGGCTGGTGGTTAGAGCAGGGGGGGCTGGAAGCCAGGATTCCTGGGTTCTCTCCCAGCTCTGGGAGGGGAGTGGCGGCTGGTGGTTAGAGCAGGGGGGGCTGGGAGCCAGGACTCCTGGGCGCTGCCCCCTAACACTGTGGAAGGAAAGCAGACTGGTGGGCAAGTGCCAAGCTGGGCAGGGGACAGAGGAGGGGGCAGTTGGCACCCCCGGCTGGCAGGGAGCTGAGGCATGAGCCGCACGGGGGGGGTGGTGGTACCTGTCCGGACTCTGGCTCTGAGTGGGGGTGAGAGCTGGCCGCGGTGCACCCCGTACAGCGTGACATTGTACTCGGTGCCAGGCCGCAGCCCCCCAACTTGGGTCGCCCTCTGGTCCGCCGGCACCTCAGCCTCCCGGGGCCCCATGCGCCCGGCCGCATCTTCGTAGCGCAGCAGGAAGGACTGGAACAGGCCCTTCCGTGCCCTCCACTGCAGCCCAAACCCATCACTGGTCACGTTCCTGACTCCCAGGGCCCCCAGCTCGCTTGGCCCGGGGCCCCCGCCAAGGGGTGCTGCAAGATAGAGAGGGCGTAATGCGGTCAGGGTGCCTGGGCTCTCTGGGAGTGGGGTCTGATGGTTAGAGCAGGGGGCTGGGAGCCAGGGCTCCTGGGTTCTCTCTCTAGCTCTGGGAGAGGAGTGGGGGCTAGTGGGTAGAGTGGGGGAGGGCAGCTAGGAGCCAGGACTCCTGGGTTCTCCAGGGCGTCCATATAGCCCTGCAAAGACTGTCTGTAAGGCTGGGGTGCAGGATCCCGCGGAGGAAGGCTGGCTGGAGGAAGGGGCGGGGGTGTTACCTGTCGACGCGCTGGTGGTGATGGGCTCTGAGATGGTCCCGTCAGGTGCCACCCCCCGCAGCTCCACCTCGTATTCGGTGCCGGGGCTCAGCTGGGTGACGATCACACTCCTCTTCCCCCCAGGCACCTGGGTCTGCCCAGGGGGCCCCCGGGAGCCGGGCTCCCGGTACCGCAGCAGGAAGTGATGGAAGGTGCCAGTTGTGGCCGTCCAGGTGATGCGGAACCGGTCGGGGGCGACGTCTGTCACGGCCAGGTCCCCTGGGGGTGGCCCAGGGTGGGAGAAGCTGGGCGTGGGGGGCTCTGGGGGCTGCTCGGTGCCAGATGCCTCTGGAGCTGGGGGGAGGGCATGAAAGGGTGAAAGGGAGCCCCCTAGAGAGGACAAGCCCCTGCCCCACTCCCTGCCCCCCTGAGCCAGCCAGTCCCTGTCCTGGGGCCGGATGGGAGCCGGCGCCCCCTAGAGAGGACAAGCCCCTGCCCCACTCCCTGCCCCCCTCAGCCAGCCAGTCCCTGTCCTGGGGCCGGATGGGAGCCGGCGCCCCCTAGAGGTGACAGGCCCCTGCCCCACTCCCTGACCCCCTGAGCCAGCCAGTCCCTGTCCTGGGGCCGGATGGGAGCCGGCGCCCCCTAGAGAGGACAAGCCCCTGCCCCACTCCCTGCCCCCCTCAGCCAGCCAGTCCCTGTCCTGGGGCCGGATGGGAGCCGGCGCCCCCTAGAGGTGACAGGCCCCTGCCCCACTCCCTGCCCCCCTGAGCCAGCCAGTCCCTGTCCTGGGGCCGGATGGGAGCCAGTGCCCCCTAGAGGTGACAGGCCCCTGCCCCACTCCCTGCCCCCCTGAGCCAGCCAGTCCCTGTCCTGGGGCCGGATGGGAGCCGGCGCCCCCTAGAGGTGACAGGCCCCTGCCCCACTCCCTGCCCCCCTGAGCCAGCCAGTCCCTGTCCTGGGGCCGGATGGGAGCCGGCGCCCCCTAGAGGTGACAGGCCCCTGCCCCACTCCCTGCCCCCCTGAGCCAGCCAGTCCCTGTCCTGGGGCCGGATGGGAGCCAGTGCCCCCTAGAGGGGACAGGCCCCGTGCCCCATTCCCCGCTGAGTCCGTGGCATGGGGCCTGTAGTGGGTGGAAGCCAAACCAGCTGCAGAAGAAATGGGGGGTTAATGCCAGAAGAGAGAGGGAGGGAAGGGGACGGAGGGAGCGGGGTGGAGTCGACCCGTCCGATGGCCATGCCAGGCCCATGGGCAGAAGCCAGCAGCCTGTGGGAGAGAGGAGGGCAGAACCGAGGGGGTTAGCGCCAGCGGGTGCATCGGTGAACAGCCAAGGCGGGGGCGTGGCTGGCGCCTGGCCGGTGGGGTTACTGAGCCAGAGTAGGCGAGCCCCTCGCGTCGGACCCCGCCCCAGCGCTACCTGTGGAGGCGACAAAGGAATAGGACTTGGACAGCCGACCCTGGACCAGGCCGTGGATCTCCACCTGGTAGGTGGTGCCAGGCACCAGGCCGTGGAGCCGAACTGCCGCGGCGTCGCCGGGAACCGCCAGCTCCCCCGCTCCTCCGCCGTCGCCCGCCCGCCAGTAGCGGACCACCACGCGCTCCGCGTGGCCACGCATGCCCTCCAGCGAGACCACAATGGCGCCGGGGGAGCGGGCCACCACCGCTGGCTTGGCGTGGCCCCTGGGCCCCGTGTCCAAGTCGGGGGAGGCCTCCGAGAAAATGCCGCCCTCCTTCCCGGCTATCTGGAAGTGGCCGGCGGGCCCCGTGGTGGGTGCCATGGCCCCGAGCTCCTTCGAATGCTGGCCCAGCCCCACGTAGACCATCTCCTGTTCCTCCTGGGACTTCCTCTGCACCAGATAGCGGTAGATGGTCTTGGCCACGGTGGCGATGGTTTGGTTGCCGCGGAGTGGGTAGCGTGTGGCGCGGAGGTAACTTTCCAGGCGCTGCAGCAGGGTCCCGTTGTACCGGGACAGCTTGGCCGTCAGGTTCTGCGCCATGGTCCGGAAGAACAGCTGGCTGGGGAGCGAGGAGGCGTTGGCCGGGGCGGGCCGGGGGCCCGGCTTCCCCGCGGGGCCAGGCGGCCGGAGACGGGGCACTGGGGGGCGCGTGGGCTCTGGGTGCAGCCGGCCAGCCGGGGGCAGGGTGGACATCGGCGCTGCCAGGAGCAAATATTGGTGCAATTAGGGGATCCCATTCCTTGCCCCCCTGGGCCAGCCTGTCCCCCACCCTGGGGTGGATCAGAGCCGGTGCCCCCTAGAGGGGAAAGGCCCCTGCCCCATTCCCCACCCCCCTAAGCCAGCCAGTCCCTGCCCTGGGGGAGACGGCACCCCCTGGAGGGGAAATGCCCCGTATTCCCCGTCCGGTGCCTGAGAGCTAGCTGCGAAGAAGAGAGAAGGGAAGAGAACTGGGTTAGTCCGACCCCCGCGTGGCTCCGTGACCTGCGGATCCTAAATGGATGGGGAGACAGGTGGTGAGTCGGGGGTGGGTGGGAGAGGGAGGCGCTGGATCCGACTGGGCTCCCGGGCAGCCCCGCTCTGGGCAGAACGAACAAATCACTCGCTGTGGGAGAGAGGGAAAGAAAAACCCTGAGCAGAAGAGTGGGGAGAAGAGAATTAGAAACGTCTGGCTCCCTTATAGACGCACGGATGGACAGACGATGGACGACCAACTGGGCAGACGACTGGATGGATGGACGGATGGACAGACAGATGGATGGACAGGTTGATGGACAGATGGACAGATGGAGGGACGGACGGATGGATGGACGGACGGACAGATGGATGGACAGGTGGACGGACAGATGGACAGATGGACAGGTGGACGGACGGATGGACAGGTGGACGGACGGACGGACGGATGGATGGACGCTCTCGTCTCTCCGCACTGCTCCCACACTCCAGTCCTTGCTGATTTCCCTCCTTCGCTCGTCCTCCTCTCTCATTTCCTTCTTCCCCGTCTCCCTCCCCTCCCCCTCCCCTCCTGCCCCCGCCCCGCCCCTCTCCCCGGGGCTGTGGGACCCACCGGTGGTGGCGCTGGTGCTGGCGGGAGGGCTCTGCTCGGGGCCGCGGTGGGCGGTCAGAGTGAGGGTGTACTGGGTGGTGCTGCGGAGGCCGGTCAGGGTGAAGGTGGTGCGGTCGGGGGGCAGGGTCAGGCGGGTGGGGGGCTCGGTGCTGTCCCGCCCCTCCGGGCCGTAGCGCAGGGTGTATCCGTCGGGCCGGGCGGCCGGGGGCTCCCAGCGCAGGCTCAGCGAGGTGGCCGTGGCCCCCGTGGGGCGCAGGTCACGGGGCGCGTCGATCCCTGGGGGGGGAAAAGGGGTGAGAGTGGGGAAGGGGGGCCCCTCCCCAGAGAACCCCCCTGCTTCCTAAACTTCTCCCTAAGGTCCCCCTCCCCCCACAGGGCCCCCATCCCAAAGAGCCCCCCACTAACACCTCCCCTGGGCTCCCATCACAGCCCCCAAACCTCCTGCCCCCCAGCGCCCCCGGGACCCCCAGCGCTCCCCCCAGCAGCCCCCCAGCTGCGTCCCTCCCACCACCTACGGGTGCGGACGCTCTGGGTGGTGGGGGGCCCGAGGCGCTGGTCCCGCTGGGCCCGGACGGTGACGCTGAATTCCTGGCCTGGGCCCAGCCCCGAGCGCTCGAAGGACGTGGCCGAGCCGGGCAGCTGCAGGGACACGGCGCCCTCGGGGTCACCCTGGGGGGAGAGAAAGCGGGGGTCAGGGGCTGGGGGACCCGCCCCCCCCGCCCTCTCAGGCACCTCCCCCTCCCAGGCCCCCAAACCACAGGGTCACTGCACCGCTGGGGGTCAGACGGGTCAGGGGATGGGGGACCCCCCTGCTCTGTCTGCACCCCCCACCCATGCACCCTCCACCCCCTCCTGACCCCCCCACCTTCCTTCCAATGCCCCCTCCCAGAAGTGAGGTTCCCCAGGGTGGGGGCCAGGGGGTCACACCCCCTCCTCCCCCACTGACATCCCCTGCCCTCCAGGGCCCAGATCCAGGACCAGCCCCCGTGATTGACACCCCCCTTCCCCGGGACCCCATTACCGTGGGAACGAGGTGAATTTCATATCCATCCACGTGGATCTTGGGGCGAGTCCACTGCAGGCGGAAGGAGCCCTCGTCCCGGCGCCCCACGCGCAGCGTCACGGCCGGGATCTCTGCGGGGGCACAGGGGTGAGCGCCCCGAACCCCTTCCCTGCCCCCCGAACCAGCCACACCCCGCCCTGGGACAGGCCCCGAACCCCTTCCCTGCCCCCCGAACCAGCCAGACCCCGCCCTGGGACAGGCCCCGAACCCCTTCCCTGCCCCCCGTCAGCCAGACCCCGCCCTGGGACTGGCCCCAAACCCCTTCCCTGCCTCCCTGAACCAGCCAGACCCCGCCCTGGGACTGGCCCCGAACCCCTTCCCTGCCTCCCTGAACCAGCCAGATCCCGCCCTGGGACGGGCCCCGAACCCCTTCCCTGCCTCCCTGAACCAGCCAGACCCCGCCCTGGGACAGGCCCCGAACCCCTTCCCTGCCTCCAGCCAGCCAGACCACGCCCTGGGACAGGCCCCAAACCCCTTCCCTGCCCCCAGCCAGCCAGACCCCGCCCTGGGACAGGCCCCGAACCCCTTCCCTGCCCCCCGAACCAGCCAGACCCCGCCCTGGGGCTGGCCCCGAACCCCTTCCCTGCCCCCCGAACCAGCCAGACCCCCGCCCTGGGACAGGCCCCGAACCCCTTCCCTGCCCCCAGCCAGCCAGACCCCGCCCTGGGGCTGGCCCCGAACCCCTTCCCTGCCCCCCGAACCAGCCAGACCCCCGCCCTGGGGCTGGCCCCGAACTCCTTCCCTGTCCCCCTGAACCAGCCAGACCCCGCCCTGGGGCGGGCACCCCAGAGGGGACAGGTCCCGTGTCCCATTCCCTGCCCCCCAAGCCAGCTGCCCCCTGCCCCCGCCCCGTAGAGGGAAAAGGCCCCATGTCCCAGTCCCCGCCCAGGGCCTCCCCTCTCCGTCCAGCCAGGGCTTTGATCTCGGTCCCGTCCGGGGCGGGGATGGAAAGCAAACACTGTGGGGAACAAGCGCGGCTCAGATCCCGGCCCCCCCGGCCCCGCGCCCCCCGGCCGGGATGAATGGGGCCGATTCTATAGGGGAATGGGAGCCGGAGGGGGCGCGGTGCCAAGGCTGATCTTGGCCAGCCCGGCTGCGGGGCGGGCGGCTCCTAACAGGGGGTCTCTGTGCCCTGGGACGCGACGTCCCGGGCAAGGGGGCACCAGCTCCCATATAGATCTGGGGGGAACTCCCCCCCCTTGGCCATGGGTCAGGAGAGGATTAGGCAGCACAAAGGCCCTTCAGCTCGGTGCCCAGCACTGCCCCACATGGGGGAGGGGGAGGCAAGGACGGCCCCCACCCACACCCCACCTCAGGGATGGATGCCCAGGGATGTGGGGAGCAGCCACAGAGGGGGATTGTGGGTAGGGCGGCTGGGGCAGCCCAGGGCATTGTGGGTAGGGTGGCCGGGGCGGCCCAGGGCACTGTGGGTGGGGGGGCCGGGGCGGCCCAGGGCACTGTGGGTGGGGTGGCCGGGGCGGTGCAGGGCATTGTGGGTAGGGTGGCTGGGGCGGTGCAGGGCATTGTGGGTAGGGCGGTTGGGGCAGCCCAGGGCATTGTGGGTAGGGCAATTGGGGCGGCCCAGGGACTGTGGGTAGGGGGGTCCAGGGTGGCCCAGGGCACTGTGGGTATGGTGGCCGGGGTGGCGCAGGGCATTGTGGGTAGGGCAATTGGGGCGGCCCAGGGACTGTGGGTCGGGGGGTCCAGGGTGGCCCAGGGCACTGTGGGTATGGTGGCCGGGGTGGCGCAGGGCATTGTGGGTAGGGTGGCTGGGGCGGTGCAGGGCATTGTGGGTAGGGCAGTTGGGGCAGCCCAGGGCATTGTGGGTAGGGCAGTTGGGGAGGCCCAGGGCATTGTGGGTAGGGTGGCCGGGGCGGCGCAGGGCATTGTGGGTAGGGTGGCCGTACCTATGGTGCAGTCCTCGCCGGCGTAGCTGTCCTGGCAGTGGCACTCCCCGTGCCGGCACTCCCCGTGCCCCCCGCAGTCCCCGGGGCAGGCGGGCTGGCTGCAGTCGGGCCCGGCGTAGCCGCGGTGGCAGGCGCACACCCCGTTCTTCAGGCAGCGCCCGCGCCCACTGCAATCGGCGGGGCAGGCCCGGGTGCCGCAGTCCGGGCCGGCGTAGCCGGGTCTGCAGAGGCAGCGCCCGTCCTGGCAGCGCCCGCGCCCGTGGCAGTCCCCGGGGCAGTCAGGCGTCTCGCAGGCCGGCCCCGAGTAGCCGGGGAAGCAGAGGCAGCGCCCGTCCTGGCAGCGGCCCTGGTCGTTGCAGTCGTCGGCGCAGACGGGCGTCTGGCAGCGGGCGCCGGCGAAGCCGGGGGGGCAGACGCAGCGTCCGGCCACGCACTCGCCCCGCCCTCCGCACCCCCCTGGGCACTGCGGCTCCACGCAGGTGGGGCCACCCCAGCCCGGCTGGCACACACAGCCGCAGGTGGCCTGGTCGAAGGTGCCGTGCTGGCCGCAGAGGCTCTGGGTGTCCGTCTGGCCTGTGGCGGGGAGGGAGGGAGACGCAGCCAGAGTCAAACTGCAACCTGCCTGCCACCCACTGGGGGGCGCTGCCTGCCTGCCCTGGCCCTGCCCCCCCACCCCTGGCCCCGCCCCTTGGCATCTTCCTCGCTCCACCCCTTTTTGACACCCTCCCTGCTCCTTTGGCCCCGCCTCTCTCTGTTGCCCCTCCCACTGCTCCACCCTCCCCCCCTCTTCAGGTCCCCACCACTTTCTATGGCCCCGCCCCATCCCACACTGGCCCTGCCCCTTTTTGACACCCGGCCCCCTCCTCTGACTCTGCCCAATATCCCTCCCTCCCTGACTCTTCCCCGTGCTCCCCCTCATGTCCCCACCCCCTCCCCATGTCCCCCTTCCTGATGGCCCCACCCCCAGGTTCCCATCAGCCCCCCAGTCTGACCTGTGCCAGCCTGGGCGGCGGTGGAGGAGGGGCAGCAGCCCTTGGCCCCACACTGCTCCCGCAGCGCCTGGACCTGGGCCTCCAGCGCCCGCAGCCGGCTCAGCGCCTCCCGCAGGGCCCCGCCGTCGCCCCCCCCCTCGCAGTCGCAGGCCGGGGGGGGCAGGTTGATGCGGTGGGTGAAGACCACCTGCTCGTCCCCTTCAAGCGTGTGCTCGTAGAGCCGGGGGGGCTGCAGCTGGCTGGGGGGGGCCAGCGCCTCCTGCGGGGACTCGGGCCCCGCCCCCCCGGCCCCCTCACCCGCCCCCCGGCGGATGCTGTAGATGTGGGAGAAGACGGTGGCGTTGGCAGGGGCCCGGCGGGGGTGGGGGGGAGGCCCCCCCTGCACCAGCAGCAGCAGTGACAGCAACAGCCAGGGCCCCATGGCGCGGCCGGAGGGGGGCGCAGACCTGGGGGGGGGGAAGGCAGTTAGTGACGGGGGCACAGAGACCCCCAGGGACCCCCAAAGACCCCCCACGAGACCCTTCCCCTCTAGCGCCCAATTCAAACTCTGGCCAGAAACCAACCGCACGGGCCCAGGAGTCACAGGGGGAGAAACAACCAACCCACAAGCAAACCGCAACCAAATCCAGTCCTGGGACCCCCAGCACGGAGACAGGGCCCCCGAGCCACCCCCCAGCTCCTGGGACCCCCGGCATCAAGACACGATGCCCCCACCCCCAGTATCTCCCAGCTCCTGGGACCCCTGGCACCGAGACAGCCCCCCCCCCCGGTATCTCCCAGCCCCGTGATCCGGAGGCAGGTGCCGCAGCAGGACAGGTCCCCGTGGGACGCCAGGCCCAGGGTTGGGGTCAGGGGCTGCGCTGGGGGGGGAGCAGGGCCAGGATCCGGTGCTGGGACCCCAGGGCGGCCGAAGCTGCCTGGCTGTGGGGCAGGTGCAGGGACCCCACCGCCCCGCGGTGCCGGCTCCCGCAATAACAACCCGGATTCATGCTGCAAAAATGTGTCTGGAGCCGGGCCGGGGGAACGGGGCCAGGAGCGGAGCTTGGCGGGAAGCCGGGGGGAGCCGGGCGCGAGCGATACGAGCCGGGGTAGCAGAGAGTGCAGACACGTCCCACGCTGGGACGGAGCCGGCGTGGGGACCCCGACCCCGGGACACGGCTCCGCCCCCCCCCCCACATCCCAGCCCCCGGGACCCACGGCCCCAAGACACTGCCCCGTCCCCCCTCCACGGCCCAGCCCCCGGGACCCACGGCCCTGCCCCCCCATGTCCCAGCCCCCAGGACACGGCCCTGTCCCCCCCACGTCCCAGCCCCTGGGACCCCCCGCCCCGCCCCCCCACGTCCCAGCCCCCAGGACCCCCGTCCCCAAGACACGTCCCAGCTCCCAGGACCCCTGGCACCAGACCAAGCCCTGTCCCTCCTGTGCTATCCCAGCCCCTGGGACCCCCCACTATTAAGAAATAGCTGGCTTAAGAAGAGTGGCCTTTGCGTTCTGGACTCCTGGGAGGGGAGTGGGGTCTAGTGGTTAGAGTGGGGTGGGGGCTGGGAACCAGGACTCCTCGGTTCTAGGGCCATTCTGTGCCTCAGTTTCCCCTCCCCATAATGAGAATGTTGTTGGCCAGGCTGTGGGGTTTCTGCGGCCGAGCTGCTGGCCGTTCACACACAGCCCGGCCTTCCTGAGCTCTGCACAAACCCCTGGGGCTCGTTATTTTTACAGCTGTGGTCCTAGATCCTCCCGGCTTTCCAATAACTGCTCGGACTTCCCCTGCGCTCCCCCGGGGGCTGCTGCTTCTTGGGCCTTGTACATCCCTCACTGCTCCTTTCATGTTCCTGCAACCACCAGAGCCGGGGAGAGAACCCAGGAGTCCTGGTTCCCAGCCCCCCTGCTCTAACCACCAGCCCCCACTCCCCTCCCAGACCCGGGAGAGAACCCAGGAGTCCTGGCTCCCAGCCCCCCTGCTCTAACCACCAGCCCCCACTCCCCTCCCAGAGCCGGGGAGAGAACCCAGGAGTCCTGGTTCCCAGCCCCCCTGCTCTAACCACCAGCCCCCACTCCCCTCCCAGAGCCGGGAGAGAACCCAGGAGTCCTGGCTCCCAGCCTCCCTTGCTCTAACCCACCAGCCCCCACTCCCCTCCCAGAGCTGGGGAGAGAACCCAGGAGTCCTGGCTCCCAGCACCCCCGCTCTAACCCACCAGCCCCCACTCCCGTCCCAGAGCTGGGGAGAGAACCCAGGAGTCCTGGCTCCCAGCCCCCCCTGCTCTAACCCACCAGCCCCCACTCCCCTCTCAGAGCCGGGGAGAGAACCCAGGAGTCCTGGCTCCCAGCCCCCCTGCTCTAACCACCAGCCCCCACTCCCCTCTCAGAGCCGGGGAGAGAACCCAGGAGTCCTGGCTCCCAGCCCCCCTGCTCTAACCACCAGCCCCCACTCCCCTCCCAGAGCCGGGGAGAGAACCCAGGAGTCCTGGCTCCCAGCCTCCCTTGCTCTAACCACCAGCCCCCACTCCCCTCCCAGACCCAGGAGAGAACCCAGGAGTCCTGGCTCCCAGTCCCCCCTGCTCTAACCACCAGCCCCCACTCCCCTCCCAGAGCCGGAGAGAGAACCCAGGAGTCCTGGCTCCCAGTCCCCCCTGCTCTAACCACTAGACCCCACTCCCCTCCCAGAGCCGGGGAGAGAACCCAGGAGACCTGGCTCCCAGCCCCCCTGCTCTAACCACTAGACCCCACTCCCCACCCAGACTCTGGGGGTTGCTGTGCTGGGGGGTCCCAGCCCTGCCCCTGGGTCTCCTCCCTCCTGCATCCCCCTGGTGGCATGGGGGAGCGGCTGGGGGGCAGACTGGGGGTGATGTGGGGTGCGCGGCCCCGGCAGCACCGGGAGAAGATCCCAGCAGTTTCCGACCCCAGCCTGACTCCTCCCCGGCAAGTAGTTGACAGCCGGGAAAATTCCTGCCTGAGGAGATAAGGGTCCCACCCAGATCCCAGCCTGGCCTGGCTGCGGGGGCGGGAGATGGGGGTTGGGGGGACTGGCTGGCTCGGGGGGCAGGGAATGGGCCAGGGGCCTGTCCCCTCTGGGGGGCGCCAGCTCCCACCCGGCCCCAGGACAGGGACTGGCTCAGCGGTGGGCGTGGGGGGAGATGGGGCCTTTCCCCCCTGTGGAGCCAGGACTCGTCACCATCTGCCCCCCGTGTCTTCGGCCTCCCAGCCGGGTCTCTACTCATCTGTGGGACCCACCAACCCACCCGCCTGGGCACCCTCCCGCCCCGCAACCCCAACACACACAGGCCTCTGTCCTCCCGCCTGCAGCCCCCTCCCCCAGGGCGCTGGCTCCCCCCACACTCCCTACCACTCTCCATTCCCCACCCCAATATTCTCACCCCTGAACCCCTAAACTGGGGGCACGGTGCCACCGACAGGGCTGTGCTGGGACCAGAGGGTCATCAGGCCAGAGGGGGAGGGGGCACCAGCGGTGGGGGCTACAGAGGTGGGGGAAGTACAGGAGTTTAGTGGGGGGGGGCACCGTGGGGGTTGCTGGGGACTAGCCCCCCAGCACCTGCCTTTGCCCTGGGGGTGGGGTGACAGGGTGGGGGGTGGGTCAGTGCTGGGAGTGGGGGCGGGGCTACCAATGGGTCATTCCCTGTGGCGCCCGGCTCCCCAACTTCATCATGTAGCACCGGCCCCCTCAATGCACCCCCCGCCCTCCCCCCATCACTGGATCCAGCCATCTCCATCCCTCCATCCCTCCCTGCACCCCCCTGCCCTCCCTCCATCCCTCCCTCCTCCGTCCCTCCCCCATCCCTATCTCTATCTCTATCCTCCATCCCTCCTCCATCCTCCAGCCGTCCCTGCATCCCCCCGCACTCCCTCCATCACGGGATCCAGCCGTCTCCCTCCCTCCACCCCTCCTTCCGTCCCTTCATCCATCCCTCCATCCCTATCTCCTTCCTCCATCTATCCCTCCCTATCTCCATCCCTCCCTCCATCCTTCCCTCCCTCTCTCTGTCCCTGCATCCCCCCGCCCTCCCTCCATCACGGGATCCAGCCGTCTCCCTCCCTCCATCCCTTCATCCATCCCTCCATCCCTATCTCCTTCCTCCATCCCTCCCTCCTTATCTCCTTCCCTCCCTCCCTCTGTCCCTGCATCCCCCCTCACTCCCTCCATCACTGGATCCAGCCGTCTCCATCCCTTCATCCATCCCTCCATCCTCCATCCATCCCTCCCTCCATCCTTCCCTATCTCCATCCCTCCCTCATCCCTCCCTCCATCCTTCCTTATCTCCATCCTCCATCCCTCCCTATCTCCATCCACCATCCATCCCTCCCTATCTCCATCCACCATCCATCCGTCCCTACCTCCCTTTATCCTCATCCTTCCTTCTATCCATCCCTCCCGCCATCCTCCCTCCGTCCCGCCATCCATCCTGCATCCTCCACCCATCCCTCTGTATCCACCTCCCCCCCGCGCCGCTCTCCGTCCATCCACTTCTCTCCCCCCCCCCCCCCCCCCCAGCTGCTGCGGAGCCCGGGGAGCCTCTCTCGGGCACTTTCCAAACTCCCTGCAACCCCCCCGCCCCACCTGCGATCCCAGCCCCTCCTCCCCCGCCCCACCTGCTGCCCCCTCGGTGCCCGGCCCGTGGGGCCCTACCTGGGAGCGGGGCGGCGGCTGCAGGGGAGAAGCTGCGCTCCGGGCTGGGGGCTCCGCTGCGCTCCCGGCTCTGCTCTGCGCTCCGGGGTCTCTGCGCTGCGCTCCGCTGCGCTCCCGGGTCTCTGCGCTGCGCTCCGGGGGCTCCGCTGCGCTCGGGTCTGTCGGGGCCGGGCCGGGCTGGGGGCGGGGGCGGGGGCGGGTGTGGCCGGGGCTGGCCGCTCTCACTTTCATACACACGGTTCGTCCCTCGCTCCCTGCGCTGGGGGGGCGGCGGGGGGGTGATGTCATGGCCGGGCCGGGTCAGGGACCGCCCGAACCTGCCCCGTCCCGCCCCGCCCCGGGCGGTCCCGCTCCGAGCGCCTCACCCCGGCCCGGCCGGGACCCCGCCCCCGCCCCCGCCCCCGCCCTTCTCCTGTCTCCCACCTGGGCCCAGCCCGGGCAGGGGCTGCGGGGACGTGACCCCGGCCAGGCGGCTCCGGGCCTCCCCTCCCCCAGCACAAGTGGGGCCAATACGAGCCATGTCGGTCCCCACCGGGTCTCTCCAGCCCCCCCCAGAGCAGCCCCCTTCCCCCCCACGAGACACCCACCCCGGGGCATTTCTTCCCCCCCCCCCCCCCACCTCTCGGGTCCGGCTCGGTCTGGGGGGCAGGGCACAGCCCAGACCGGGCCGGGCTCGGGGTGTCTGGGACGGGAGCAGGGCTGGGCACAGGAGAGCGGCTGGGGGGGTCGTAGAGTCTCGCTGCCCCCCGAGCGTCCAGCTTCCTTCGCTCTGTCCCCCTCCCCCGTCCCCCCCCGTCTCGCCCCAGGGCCGGGGTCTCCCCCCAGCCGACACCCGCACAGCCCGAGGGACCCCCAACAATCCCTCTGGAGCAGGGGGAGCCTGATGAGGGGAGGGGGGTCCCCCTCTCGCACTCAGCCCCCCCCCCAAGGCATCTGAAAACCTGGGGAGGGGCCCAATGGCCACGAACCAGCCACCCCTCGGCACGGGGCCCAGGGCCCGGGTGGCAAATGGGGCGTCTGCCCCGGCTACAAACCAACCTGAGACCCAGCAAACTTGTTCCACTAATTGGAGCCGGTGACCCACGCATGGGACAGGCCCCAGCCCCATTCCCTGCCCGCCCCCCGAGCCAGCCAGTCCCTGCCCTGGAGCTGGACGGGGGCTGGTGCCCCCTGGGGTGACCCCGGCCGCGCAGAGCCAGGATGGACGCAGGCTTCAGCCATCTCAGACCTCAGCTGACTGACCACAGCAGCCTCGGCCAACCCACAGAAGGGCCCAGGGAGCCGACACCACTGGGAAAATGTCTGTGCCAGGACCCCCCACGGCAACCCACAGCCTCCTTCGTTCGCTGGCATCAGCTTTGCTGCCAACCACAGTTCAACGGTCAGGAGTGAGGGGCACCGGCAGAGCTGGGGGGGCAGGGCTGGGATATCAGGGGGCTGCGGGTCGGGAGTGAGGGGCACCGGCAGAACTGGGGGGGGGGCAGGGGTGGGCTGGCGGGGGCTGCGGGTCGGGAGTGAGGGGCACCGGCAGAGCTGGGGGGGGGGCAGGGCTGGGCTGGCAGGGGCTGTGGGTCAGGAGTGAGGGGCACCGGCAGAGCTGGGGGGGCAGGGCTGGGATATCAGGGGGCTGCGGGTCGGGAGTGAGGGGCACCGGCAGAACTGGGGGGGGGCAGGGGGGGCTGGCGGGGGCTGCGGGTCGGGAGTGAGGGGCACCGGCAGGGCTGGGGGGGGCAGGGCTGGGCTAGCGGGGGCTGCGGGTCGGGAGTGAGGGGCACCGGCAGAGCTGGGGGGGAGCCCAGGGCTGGGCTAGCAGGGGCTGCGGGTCGGGAGTGAGGGGCACCGGCAGAGCTGGGGGGGGGCAGGGCTGGGCTGGCTGGGGGCTGCGGGTCGGGAGTGAGGGGCACCGGCAGAGCTGGGGGGGCAGGGCTGGGATATCAGGGGGCTGCGGGTCGGGAGTGAGGGGCACCGGCAGAGCTGGGGGGGGGGGCAGGGCTGGGCTGGCTGGGGGCTGCGGGTCGGGAGTGAGGGGCACCGGCAGAGCTGGGGGGGGCAGGGCTGGGATGATGGTCAAGGAGGGACGGGTTGGGGTGTCCCAAGCCAGAAGCTGCTCCTCAGTGTGGTGCTCGGAGGCTTGTGCTCTCGCGGCAGGGTGGGGGGCTCAGCGGGGGTGTTGGGCTGCAGGGGGGGGCTTGGCAAGGGGACCGGGCTGCAGGGGGGGCTCGGCAGGGAGTGTCAGGCTGCGAGGGGGGGGGGGCTCGGCAGGGGGACCGGGCTGCTGGGAGCCCCGTTGCTGTAGGAGGCTAAGGGGCTCCATGCCCCACCCCAGAGGCAGCTGCAGTTTAATAACAGGGTTGGGGTGGGGGCTGGGAGGCTGGACTGTCCTCCAGACGGCTTGACTCCAGTGCCCCCCCCCCATGGGGCACGCCCCCTGCGAGGGCTGAAAGGCCCCAGTGATGCCGTGGCCGTGCCGTATCCCGGCCCTGGTGCCAGGGGTTCCCGGAATGTGGCCGCGGCTCCGCGGCGTTTGCTTTGGCCGGGCTGGGCCGGGCAGACACAGGGGCTCTGTGCACCGGGGTGGCCCGGGGCCAAGCACAGCAGGGAGGGCCTGGGGCAGCGAGCGAGGGAAGGACGCAGCGAGCGTGAGGACGAGAGAGGGACGGGGGGGGGGGGGGCCGAGCCGAGCGGGGACGAGATACAGACAAAGCTACCTGGGAAACCCGCCGTGGGGCCCAGATAAACAGTGTGAGACCCTCGTGTCCCAGACCCCCAGGCCCCCTGCTCCTGGGCTCCGGACGGCCCCGGGACGACCCTGCTTGGGGGCCGTTCGCTCTCGGGGGTTAAACCCTGGGCCCCACCACGTCCTGGGGCCGCACTTCTGAGCCTCCAGCGCCTGGATCTGCCGGGGGCCCCTCAGG
Source organism: Emys orbicularis (assembly GCF_028017835.1). NCBI lineage: Eukaryota > Metazoa > Chordata > Testudines > Emydidae > Emys > Emys orbicularis. The sequence continues at coordinate 1,007,463 of NC_088695.1, read as the reverse complement.
ACGTCCCCTCACTTGGGCTCCCGGGGGCCCCCGGCCCAGAGGGAGCAACCCCCCCCCGCCCCCGATCTCCAGCCAGCGTCACACAGGAGGGTTATTGAGAATTGAACCCAGCACAGGAAACTCTCCGGCCTCAGGCCTGGCCTCCCTCAGCCCAGCACATCCCAGTCTCCCCTGCATCCAGGTGGGCTCTGCCTGCTCCCCCTCTCCAGCCCAGCCGCCCCCTCCTCGCTGATCAGCCGATATCCCCTCCCCCACCCTTTGTCTTCCGTCCAGGTAAACAGGTCACCTCCGCCCATTGGCCTTCCACTGGCCAGAACCGGCTGCTCCCGAGCTGGGGGGGGCTCCTGGTCACCAGTCGCTGGGGTCCCCCATCTCCAGGCCGTTGTCTGGGGTCCCGGCTGCCAGACAAGGTCACACCTGGTCCCCTGCACCAGCAACCCCCCCCCACGTCGTTACACCCGCAGCGCCTGGGGAAACTGAGGCACGCACTGTATTCCTGCAGAACACTAAGGACTTTCCCCACTTTGTCACACCTCGTAAGTCCAGCGCGGGAGCAGAGGTATAAAAATAAACCCACTGACGCGGCCGTGACCCCACACACACACACACGCCTTGGCCGGGGAGAAATCGGGGGCTGCGATGGGGAGAGGGATTTGGGGGGCTCGAAGGGAGTGACCTGAGCTGTCTTAAACCGGGGGGACACATTCCGACCCCCTGCGGGGGGGCAGGGATGGGGCAGGGTCTCTGGGAGATCAGGGGGGACGGGCCAGGGGCAGGGAAGAGAGGTCAGAGCCGCCCCCCCCCGGGTCGGGACTCGGGTCCAGCTGGGCTGGCGGCTGCCGGACATGCAGCGGGCTGAGCTCATGGAATAAAATACGTTAACGAGCCCCCCGGGCGGGGGAGAGTGTGAGAAAGTACAAGGATCGGTCTCCGCATCCACACAGCTGGAGGGGAGCCCAGGGCTGGGCTGGCAGGGGCTGTGGGTCGGGAGTGAGGGGCACCGGCAGAGCTGGGGGGGGGCAGGGCTGGGCTAGCAGGGGGCTGTGGGTCGGGAGTGAGGGGCACCGGCAGAGCTGGGGAGGGGGCAGGGCTGGGCTGGCAGGGGCTGTGGGTCAGGAGTGAGGGGCACCGGCAGAGCTGGGGGGGCCCAGGGCTGGGCTGGCAGGGGCTGCGGGTCGGGAGTGAGGGGCACCGGCAGAGCTGGGGGGGGGGGCAGGGCCGGGCTGTCAGGGGCTGCGGGTCGGGAGTGAGGGGCACCGGCAGGGCTGGGGGGGCAGGGCTGGGCTAGCAGGGGGCTGCAGGTCGGGAGAGAGGGGCACCGGCAGAGCTGGGGGGGCAGGGCTGGGCTGGCAGGGGCTGCGGTTCGGGAGTGAGGGGCACTGGCAGGGATAGGAGCCCGGGCTGGGCTGGCCGGGGCTGTGGGGCACATGGAGAGCTGGATGGGGGGAACCTGCCCTGGGATCTCCCCCTTCTTTGGGTCCCAGCTCTCAGCAGGCTCCCAAGGCCCGGGGCGCCCTCTATGGGCCGAGATGGGGCAGGACCCTAAGGTCAAGTCAGGTAATGCATCTGCCACCTAGAACCTGCTCTGCATATGGGACCCCATCCCCCAAGCTCCCAGGTCCCCCTGCTCTAACCACCAGCCCCCACTCCCCTACCAGAGCTGGGATAGAACCCAGGAGTCCGGGCTCCCAGCCCCCCCGCTCTAACCACCAGCCCCCACTCCCCTACCAGAGCTGGGATAGAACCCAGGAGTCCGGGCTCCCAGCCCCCCCGCTCTAACCACCAGCCCCCCTCCCCTCCCAGAGCTGGGATAGAACCCAGGAGTCCGGGCTCCCAGCCCCCCCGCTCTATCCACCAGCCCCCACTCCCCTACCAGAGCCGGGAGAGAACCCAGGAGTCCTGGCTCCCAGCCCCCCCTGCTCTAACCCACCAGCCCCCACTCCCCTCCCAGAGCCGGGAGAGAACCCAGGAGTCCTGGCTCCCACCCCCCCTGCTCTATCCCACCAGCCCCCACTCCCCTCCCAGAGCCGGGAGAGAACCCAGGAGTCCTGGCTCCCAGCCCCCCCTGCTCTATCCCACCAGCCCCCACTCCCCTCCCAGAGCCGGGAGAGAACCCAGGAGTCCTGGCTCCCAGCCCCCCCTGCTCTATCCCACCAGCCCCCACTCCCCTCCCAGAGCCGGGAGAGAACCCAGGAGTCCTGGCTCCCAGCCCCCCCTGCTCTATCCCACCAGCCCCCACTCCCCTCCCAGAGCCGGGAGAGAACCCAGGAGTCCTGGCTCCCAGCCCCCCCTGCTCTAACCACCAGCCCCCACTCCCCTCGCAGAGCCAGGAGAGAACCCAGGAGTCCTGGCTCCCAGCCCCCCTGCTCTAACCCCCCAGCCCCCACTCCCCTCCCAGAGCTGGGGAGAGAACCCAGGAGTCCTGGCTCCCAACCCCCCTGCTCTAACCCACCAGCCCCCCACTCCCCTCCCAGAGCTGGGAGAGAACCCAGGAGTCCTGGCTCCCATCCCCCCCAGCTCTACCCCACCAGCCCCCACTCCCCTCCCAGAGCCGGGAGAGAACCCAGGAGTCCTGGCTCCCAGCCCCCCCTGCTCTAACCACCAGCCCCCACTCCCCTCGCAGAGCCAGGAGAGAACCCAGGAGTCCTGGCTCCCAGCCCCCCTGCTCTAACCCCCCAGCCCCCACTCCCCTCCCAGAGCTGGGGAGAGAACCCAGGAGTCCTGGCTCCCAGCCCCCCCTGCTCTAACCCAGCAGACCCCACTCCCCTCCCAGAGCCGGGAGAGAACCCAGGAGTCCTGGCTCCCAGCCCCCCCTGCTCTATCCCACCAGCCCCCACTCCCCTCCCAGAGCCGGGAGAGAACCCAGGAGTCCTGGCTCCCAGCCCCCCCTGCTCTAACCACCAGCCCCCACTCCCCTCGCAGAGCCAGGAGAGAACCCAGGAGTCCTGGCTCCCAGCCCCCCTGCTCTAACCCCCCAGCCCCCACTCCCCTCCCAGAGCTGGGGAGAGAACCCAGGAGTCCTGGCTCCCAGCCCCCCCTGCTCTAACCCAGCAGACCCCACTCCCCTCCCAGAGCCGGGAGAGAACCCAGGAGTCCTGGCTCCCAGCCCCCCCTGCTCTATCCCACCAGCCCCCACTCCCCTCCCAGAGCCGGGAGAGAACCCAGGAGTCCTGGCTCCCAGCCCCCCCTGCTCTAACCCAGCAGACCCCACTCCCCTCCCAGAGCCGGGAGAGAACCCAGGAGTCCTGGCTCCCAGCCCCCCCAGCTCTACCCCACCAGCCCCCCACTCCCCTCCCAGAGCTGGGAGAGAACCCAGGAGTCCTGGCTCCCAGCCCCCCCTGCTCTACCCCACCAGCCCTCACTCCCCTCCCAGAGCTGGGAGAGAACCCAGGAGTCCTGGCTCCCAGCCCCCCCAGCTCTACCCCACCAGCCCCCCACTCCCCTCCCAGAGCTGGGAGAGAACCCAGGAGTCCTGGCTCCCAGCCCCCCTGCTCTAACCCCCCAGCCCCCACTCCCCTCCCAGAGCTGGGGAGAGAACCCAGGAGTCCTGGCTCCCAACCCCCCTGCTCTAACCCACCAGCCCCCCACTCCCCTCCCAGAGCTGGGAGAGAACCCAGGAGTCCTGGCTCCCATCCCCCCCAGCTCTACCCCACCAGCCCCCACTCCCCTCCCAGAGCCGGGAGAGAACCCAGGAGTCCTGGCTCCCAGCCCCCCCTGCTCTAACCACCAGCCCCCACTCCCCTCGCAGAGCCAGGAGAGAACCCAGGAGTCCTGGCTCCCAGCCCCCCTGCTCTAACCCCCCAGCCCCCACTCCCCTCCCAGAGCTGGGGAGAGAACCCAGGAGTCCTGGCTCCCAGCCCCCCCTGCTCTAACCCAGCAGACCCCACTCCCCTCCCAGAGCCGGGAGAGAACCCAGGAGTCCTGGCTCCCAGCCCCCCCTGCTCTATCCCACCAGCCCCCACTCCCCTCCCAGAGCCGGGAGAGAACCCAGGAGTCCTGGCTCCCAGCCCCCCCTGCTCTAACCACCAGCCCCCACTCCCCTCGCAGAGCCAGGAGAGAACCCAGGAGTCCTGGCTCCCAGCCCCCCTGCTCTAACCCCCCAGCCCCCACTCCCCTCCCAGAGCTGGGGAGAGAACCCAGGAGTCCTGGCTCCCAGCCCCCCCTGCTCTAACCCAGCAGACCCCACTCCCCTCCCAGAGCCGGGAGAGAACCCAGGAGTCCTGGCTCCCAGCCCCCCCTGCTCTATCCCACCAGCCCCCACTCCCCTCCCAGAGCCGGGAGAGAACCCAGGAGTCCTGGCTCCCAGCCCCCCCTGCTCTAACCCAGCAGACCCCACTCCCCTCCCAGAGCCGGGAGAGAACCCAGGAGTCCTGGCTCCCAGCCCCCCCAGCTCTACCCCACCAGCCCCCCACTCCCCTCCCAGAGCTGGGAGAGAACCCAGGAGTCCTGGCTCCCAGCCCCCCCTGCTCTACCCCACCAGCCCTCACTCCCCTCCCAGAGCTGGGAGAGAACCCAGGAGTCCTGGCTCCCAGCCCCCCCAGCTCTACCCCACCAGCCCCCCACTCCCCTCCCAGAGCTGGGAGAGAACCCAGGAGTCCTGGCTCCCATCCCCCCCAGCTCTACCCCACCAGCCCCCCACTCCCCTCCCAGAGCTGGGAGAGAACCCAGGAGTCCTGGCTCCCAGCCCCCCCAGCTCTACCCCACCAGCCCCCCACTCCCCTCCCAGAGCTGCGGAGAGAACCCAGGAGTCCTGGCTCCCATCCCCCCCAGCTCTACCCCACCAGCCCCCCACTCCCCTCCCAGAGCTGGGAGAGAACCCAGGAGTCCTGGCTCCCAGCCCCCCCTGCTATACCCCACCAGCCCCCCACTCCCCTCCCAGAGCCGGGAGAGAACCCAGGAGTCCTGGCTCCCAACCCCCCTGCTCTAACCCAGCAGCCCCCACTCCCCTCCCAGAGCCGGGAGAGAACCCAGGAGTCCTGGCTCCCAGCCCCCCCTGCTCTAACCCACCAGCCCCCCACTCCCCTCCCAGAGCTGGGAGAGAACCCAGGAGTCCTGGCTCCCAGCCCCCCCTGCTCTACCCCACCAGCCCTCACTCCCCTCCCAGAGCCGGGAGAGAACCCAGGAGTCCTGGCTCCCAGCCCCCCTTGCTCTAACCACCAGCCCCCACTCCCCTCCCAGAGCCAGGGAGAGAACCCAGGAGTCCTGGCTCCCAGCCCCCCTGCTCTAACCCAACAGCCCCCACTCTCCTCTCAGATCTGGGGAGAGAACCCAGGAGTCCTGGCTCCCAGCCCCCCCTGCTCTAACCCACCAGCCCCCCTCCCCTCCCCGCCCCGCGCTGGGACAGAACCCAGCCCCCCCCCCCCCCCGCTCTGTTCTTTCGCGGGTCAGGGACCGAAGGGGGTCAGGACAGAAGGGAAGTTTCCGCATTTGTTTACCCATCCTAAGGCGGTCGCCAGGGCAACCAAACATCTGCATCACGGCTACAGATGTTGGAGCATCCAGATGCCATAGCAGAGCGATGAGGCAACGCGGCCGGTGGGGGGCTCATGGAGCGGCCGGGGTGTGCGGGCAGAGACAGACCCCCCCCGCTGCCGGGGCACCTTAGGGCCAGCGCCCAGCCCCCCCGGCCCTCCCGCTGGGTCTATCTATGTGACACCCCCCCCCAACGGGTCAGCCTTGCTGAACAGTGTGAGACACAAAACACAGGTGCCCCTCACTCCCGACCCACAGCCCGGCCGGCACCTTTCACTCCTGACCCGCAGCCCCCTGCTTCGCTCGTGCCCCTCACTCCCGACCCGCAGCCCCCTGCTCTGCCGGTGCCCCTCACTCCCGACCCACAGCCTCTGCTAGCCCAGCCCTGCCCCCCTGATGCCCCTCATTCCCGACCCGCAGCCCCTGCCGGCCCAGCCCTGGGCTCCCCCCTGGCTCTGCCGGTGCCCCTCATTCCCGACCCGCAGCCCCTGCCGGCCCAGCCCTGGGCTCCCCCCCAGCTCTGCCGGTGCCCCTCACTCCCGACCTGCAGCCCCTGCCAGCCCAGCCCTGCCCCCCCCCAGCTCTGCCGGTGCCCCTCACTCCCGACCTGCAGCTCCCTGCTAGCCCAGCCCTGCCTCCCCCATCCCTGCCGGTGCCCCTCTCACTCCCAACCCGCAGCCCCTGCCAGCCCAGCCCTGGGCTCCCCCCCCCACACACAGTGCCCCCCTGTCCCTGTGCAGGGGAGTGAGTTCGGTGCTGACTCAGGGGAGCGAGGAAACAAACAGAATAATAAAACGCCTTCCCGCCCAGGCCCTGGCCCCGAACCCGGGGCTGGCGCGGGCCCTGGCAGCGCGGAGCCGTCAGTAGCTCTGGGCTGAGGCATCCGACAGCTCCTGGCTCCATGGTCCCGCTGGATGGGGGGCAGGTCAGATTTTCCATTGTCTTGTCCCACGAGATGTGGGAGGTGTCGTGCCGTCGGCCCCCGGGTCTGGTTTAGTCATTGACCAGGAGGAGGGTGAGGTCACCTCCGGGGGGGGGGGAGTGTGTGTGGGGGGGAAATGGAAGGAACAAAAAACAAGGGAAGAGCCAGTTAAAGAAAGAGCGAAGGAAGGAAAAACAAGGAAGGTAGGAGGAAGTGGGAAGCCAGCCTGGAAGCAGGGAAGAAAGGAAGGAGGGAAGGATGGAGGGAGGAAGGGAGGAGGGAAGGATGGAGGGAGGAAGGATGGAGGGAAGGAAGGAGGTATTCTTACCAGAGTATTCTTGTCAGCAAGTTAAAGAAGTATGGGCTGGATGAATGGACTGTAAGGTGGATAGAAAGCTGGCTAGATCGTCGGGCTCAACGGGTAGTGATCAATGGCTCCATGTCTAGTTGGCAGCCGGTTTCAAGCGGAGTGCCCCAGGGGTCGGTCCTGGGGCCGGTTTTGTTCAATATCTTCATTAATGATCTGGAGGATGGCGTGGACTGCACTCTCAGTAAGTTTGCAGATGACACTAAACTGGGAGGAGTGGTAGATACGCTGGAGGGTAGGGATAGGATACAGAGGGACCTAGACAAATTAGAGGATTGGGCCAAAATAAACCTGATGAAGTTCAACAAGGACAAGTGCAGAGTCCTGCACTTAGGACGGAAGAATCCCATTCACTGTTACAGACTAGGGACCGAATGGCTAGGTAGCAGTTTTGCAGAAAAGGACCTAGGGGTTACAGTGGACAAGAAGCTGGATATGAGTCAGCAGTGTGCCCTTGTTGCCAAGAAGGCTAACAGCATTTTGGGCTGTATAAGTAGGGGCATTGCCAGCAGATCGAGGGACGTGATCGTTCCCCTCTATTCGACATTGGTGAGGCCTCATCTGGAGTACTGTGTCCAGTTTTGGGCCCCACACTACAAGAAGGATGTGGAAAAATTGGAAAGAGTCCAGCGGAGGGCAACAAAAATGACTAGGGGGCTGGAGCGCATGACTTATGAGGAGAGGCTGAGGGAACTGGGATTGTTTAGTCTCCAGAAGAGAAGAGTGAGGGGGGATTTGATAGCAGCTTTCAGCTACCTGAGGGGGGGTTCCAAAGAGGATGGATCTAGACTGTTCTCAGTGGTGGCAGATGACAGAACAAGGAGCAATGGTCTCAAGTTGCAGTGGGGGAGGTCTAGGTTGGATATTAGGAAAAACTTTTTCACTAGGAGGGTGGTGAAGCTCTGGACTGGGTTCCCTAGGGAGGTGGTGGAATCTCCTTCCTTAGAGGTTTTTAAGGCCCGGCTTGACAAAGCCCTGGCTGGGATGATTTAGTTGGGAATTGGTCCTGCTTTGAGCAGGGGGTTGGACTAGATACCTCCTGAGGTCCCTTCTGTGAGGAAGTGGGGGATTGTCTTGTTTTTTCCATTTTTTCCAATGGTTTGCATGCAGAGGGGGTGGGACTCAGTTTCCCTGGGTGTTACTGGTTTAATGAGGTGAGGGGAGAGGGAGTGTGTTTTGCAGAGGACCGGAGAGAGGACGTGGGGACCCAGCCGATGGCCTGGGGGATGGATACCCCAGCGACTGGTGACCTGGTGACCCAGAGGCCCAGCTGAGGAGACGCAGCCGGTTCTGGGCAGTGGGAGGACAATGGGCTGCAGAGAGAGGACCCCGTGACCTAACCAGCCGGTTCCAGCCAGAGGACAGAAGAGGGGAGAGGAGGCCCCGGTTTACGACCCTGTTTACCTGGAGAGAAGACAATGGACAGAGGGGGGGCTTGGGGCCGGGGATCTCAGATGCCCAGCTGGGAAGCAGGGGGGCTCTGGACTGGAGAGGGGGAGCAGGCAGAGCCCACCGGGATGCAGAGAGACTGGGGTGTGCTGGGCTGAGGGAGGCCAGGCCTGAGGCCCTGAGAGTTTCCTGTGCTGGGTTCAACGCTCAATAAACCTGTGTGACGCTGGCTGAGAGTCGCTCCGGGCTAGAGAACAGGGCGGGGGGGGGGCATCGTCCCTTTGGGGGGTGGAGGCCCCGGGGGCCCAGAGCGAGTGGACTCCCTGGGGGGCCCACAGCAGAGACAGACGTGCTAAGGCTCAGAGAGATGCGGCTCCAGGAGGTGGAGGGGTCTGACCCCGAGAGAGAGGGGACCCCCGAGAAGGGCTGTCGCACTGAAAGGGGCTCCCCCCACGGACCGCACGGGGACAAAAGTGGGCACGATCTGTGAGTCCGTGACATCTTCCAACCCTGATATTCTATTATTCTATGAAGGAAGGAAGGAAGGAGGAAGCAGGAAGCCAGCCCCAGGCTGGGGGACGAAAGTGGGAAGGAAGGAGGGATGGAGGGAAGGAAGGAAGGAAGGAGGAAGCGGCAAGCTGTTCCCAGGCTGGGGAGACGGAGGAAGGAAGGAAGGAAGGAAGGAAGGAAGGAAGGAAGCGGGAAGCCAGTGACAGGCTGGGGGGATGGAGGAAGGAAGGATGGAGGGAAGGAAGGAAGGACGAAGCGGGAAGCCGGCCCCAGGCTGGGGAGATGGAGGAAGGTAGGAGGGAGAGAAGGGAGGGAAGGAACGAAGGAACATAAGAACATAAGAAAGGCCGTACCGGGTCAGACCAAAGGTCCATCTAGCCCAGTATCCTGTCTGCCGACTGTGGCCAATGCCAGGTGCCCCAGAGGGAGTGAACCTAACAGGTAATGATCAAGTGATCTCTCTCCTGCCTTCCATCTCCACCCTCTGACAAACAGAGGCTAGGGACACCATTCCTTGCCCATCCTGGCTAATAGCCATTAATGGACTTAACCTCCATGAATTCATCCAGTTCTCTTTTAAACGCTGTTATAGTCCTAGCCTTCACAACCTCCTCAGGCAAGGAGTTCCACAAGTTGACTGTGCGCTGCGTGAAGAAGAACTTCCTTGTATTTGTTTTAAACCTGCTGCCTATTAATTTCATTTGGTGACCCCCAGTTCTTGTATTATGGGAATAAGTAAATAACTTTTCCTTATCCACTTTCTCCACATCACATCATATTGACTGGGAACATTTCACTTCAGGACGAAATGCAGAGATAAAATTTCTCGATACTTTAAATGACTGCTTCATGGAGCAGCTGGTACGGGAACCCACAAGGGGAGAGGCGACTCTAGATTTAATCCTGAGTGGAGCGCAGGAGCTGGTCCAAGAGGTAACTATAGCGGGACCGCTTGGAAATAGTGACCATAATACAATAGCATTCAACATCCCTGTGGTGGGAAGAACATCTCAACAGCCCAACACTGTGGCCTTTAATTTCAAAAGGGGGAACTATGCAAAAATGAGGGGGTTAGTTAAACAGAAGTTAAAAGGTTCAGTGACTAAAGTGAAATCCCTGCAAGCTGCATGGGTGCTTTTTAAAGACACCATAATAGAGGCCCAACTTCAATGTATACCCCAAATTAAGAAACACAGTAAAAGAACTAAAAAAGAGCCACTGTGGCTTAACAACCATGTAAAAGAAGCAGTGAGAGATAAAAAGACTTCCTTTAAAAAGTGGAAGTCAAATCCTAGTGAGGCAAATAGAAAGGAGCATAAACGCTGCCAAATTAAGTGCAAGAATGTAATAAGAAAAGCCAAAGAGGAGTTTGAAGAACGGCTAGCCAAAAACTCCAAAGGTAATAACAAAATGTTTTTTAAGTACATCAGAAGCAGGAAGCCTGCTAAACAACCAGTGGGGCCCCTTGATGCTCGAGATACAAAAGGAGCGCTTAAAGATGATAAAGTCATTGCGGAGAAACTAAATGGATTCTTTGCTTCAGTCTTCACGGCTGAGGATGTTAGGGAGATTCCCAAACCTGAGCCGGCTTTTGTAGGTGACAAATCTGAGGAACTGTCACAGATGGAAGTGTCACTAGAGGAGGTTTTGGAATTAATTGATAAACTGAACATTAAGAAGTCACCGGGACAAGATGGCATTCACCCAAGAGTTCTGAAAGAACTCAAATGTGAAGTTGCTGAACTATTAACTAAGGTTTGTAACCTGTCCTTTAAATCGGCTTCGGTACCCAATGACTGGAAGTTAGCTAATGTAAAGCCAATATTTAAAAAGGGCTCTAGAGGTGATCCCGGCAATTACAGACCGGTAAGTCTAACGTCTGTACCGGGCAAATTAGTCGAAACAATAGTTAAGAATAAAATTGTCCGACACATAGAAAAACATAAACTGTTGAGCAATAGTCAACATGGTTTCTGTAAAGGGAAATAGTGTCTTACTAATCTATTAGAGTTCTTTGAAGGGGTCAACAAACATGTGGACAAGGGGGATCCGGTGGACATAGTGTACTTAGATTTCCAGAAAGCCTTTGACAAGGTCCCTCACCAAAGGCTCTTACGTAAATTAAGCTGTCATGGGATAAAAGGGAAGGTCCTTTCATGGATTGAGAACTGGTTAAAAGACCGGGAACAAAGGGTAGGAATTAATGGTAAATTCTCAGAATGGAGAGGGGTAACTAGTGGTGTTCCCCAAGGGTCAGTCCTCGGACCGATCCTATTCAACTTATTTATAAATGATCTGGAGAAAGGGGTAAACAGTGAGGTGGCAAAGTTTGCAGATGATACTAAACTGCTCAAGATAGTTAAGTCCAAAGCAGACTGTGAAGAACTTCAAAAAGATCTCACAAAACTAAGTGATTGGGCAACAAAATGGCAAATGAAATTTAATGTGGATAAATGTAAAGTAATGCACATTGGAAAAAATAACCCCAACTATACATACAACATGATGGGGCTAATTTAGCTACAACAAGTCAGGAAAAAGATCTTGGAGTCATTGTGGATAGTTCTCTGAAGATGTCCACGCAGTGTGCAGAGGCAGTCAAAAAGCAAACAGGATGTTAGGAATCATTAAAAAGGGGATAGAGAATAAGACTGAGATACTGCATACAGATATGGTCTCCTCATCTCAAAAAAGATATACTGGCACTAGAAAAGGTTCAGAGAAGGGGAACTAAAATGATTAGGGGTTTGGAGAGGGTCCCATAGGAGGAGAGATTAAAGAGGCTAGGACTTTTCAGTTTGGAAAAGAGGAGACTAAGGGGGGATATGATAGAGGTATATAAAATCATGAGTAAGAACATAAGAACATAAGAAAGGCCATACCGGGTCAGACCAAAGGTCCATCTAGCCCAGTATCCTGTCTACCGACAGTGGCCAAAAGGTCTGCTTTGCTCTTAACTATCTTGAGAAGTTTAGTATCATCTGCAAACTTTGCCACCTCACTGTTTACCCCTTTCTCCAGATCATTTATAAATAAGTTGAATAGGATTGGTCCTAGAACTGACCCTTAGGGAACACCACTAGTTACCCCTCTCCATTCTGAGAATTTACCATTAATTCCTACCCTTTGTTCCCTGTCTTTTAACCAGTTCTCAATCCATGAAAGCACCTTCCCTTTTATCCCATGACAGCTTAATTTACGTAAGAGCCTTTGGTGAGGGACCTTGTCAAAGGCTTTCTGGAAATCTAAGTACACTATGTCCACTGGATCCCCCTTGTCCACATGTTTGTTGACCCCTTCAAAGAACTCTAATAGATTAGTAAGACACGATTTCCCTTTACAGAAACCATGTTGACTATTGCTCAACAGTTTATGTTTTTCTATGTGTCTGACAATTTTGTTCTTTACTATTGTTTCAACTAATTTGCCCGGTACCGACGTTAGACTTACCGGTCTGTAATTGCCGGGATCACCCCTAGAGCCCTTTTTAAATATTGGCGTTACATTAGCTAACTTCGAGTCATTGGGTACAGAAGCCGATTTAAAGGACAGGTTACAAACCTTAGTTAATAGTTCCGCAACTTCACATTTGAGTTCTTTCAGAACTCTTGGGTGAATGCCATCTTGTCCCGGTGACTTGTTAATGTTCAGTTTATCAATTAATTCCAGGAATTAAGGAAGGAGGGAAGGAAACAAGGAGGGAAGGAAGGAGGGATGGTGGGAAGGAAGGAAGGAAGGAAGGAAGGAAGGAAGGAAGGAAGGAAGGAAGGAAGCGGGAAGCTGGCCCCAGGCTGGGGGGATGGAGGAGGGAAGGAGGGAGGGAGGAAGGATGGAGGAAGGAAGTGTAACGATGCTGGTTCTGGCGGGACCCAACTGAGAGCGCCAATTCAGGACAAATTGCTAAAACAGGGCAGTTACAGCCCAAGGCTGGGCTTTTTCCACCTCTAAGGCACCAAACCAGCCAGACTAAGAGGACTTTGGTCTCACCCCACTGGCTAACCACAAGTCTCACAAGCAATTCCCTTAGACACTCCAGTTTCCCAGTATCACCACCAGCGCCACTTGTTATGGGGACAAATGGTTATGAAAACCAATACCCCAGTAAAAGAAAAGAGGTTCTCTCAATCCCAAAGGACCAAGCCCCAGACCCAGGTCAATATGCAAATCAGATCTTACCCACAAATCACGCTGTTGCCAATCCTTTAGAATCTAAAATCTAAAGGTTTATTCATAAAAGGAAAAAGATAGAGATGAGAGTTAGAATTGGTTAAATGGAATCAATTACATACAGTAATGGCAGAGTTCTTGGTTCAGGCTTGCAGCAGCGATAGAATAAACTGCAGGTTCAAATCAAGTCTCTGGAATACATCCCCCGCTGGGATGGGTCCTCAGTCCTTTGTTCAAAGCTTCAGTTTGTAGCAAAGTCCCTCCAGAGGTGTGAAGCAGGATTGAAGACAAGATGGAGATGAGGCATCAGCCTTATATAGTCTCTTCCAGGTGTAAGGACACCTCTTTGTCCTTACTGTGGAAAAGTACTGCAAAATGGAGTCTGGAGTCACATGGGCCAGTCCCTGCATACTTTGCTGAGTGACAAGGCGTATTTGCCTTCTCTCAATCGGTCAGTTGTAGCTGATGGTCCTTAATGGGCCATCAAGCAGGCTAGGCAGAGCTAACACCAGTTTGTCTGGGATGTCACCCAGCAGCATAGCATAAGTTTGAAATACAGACAGTATAGAGCCAATATTCATAACTTCAACTACAAAACTGACACACACATATAGACAGCATAATCATAACCAGCAAACCAGAACCTTGTCTTAGACACCTCATTTGACCCCCTTTATACAAGGTTTGGTGCCACTACAGGACCTTGGTTGCAACCATGTTCTATATGGTCCCAGACTATGTCAATAATGTCACAGGAAGGATGGAGGGAGGAAGGAGAGAGGGAAGGGAGGGAAGGAAGGATGAAGGGAGGAAGAAAGGAAGGAAGCAAGGAGGGAAGGAAGGAGGGATGGTGGGAAGGAAGGAAGGAAGGAAGGAAGGAAGGAGGAAGCGGGAAGCCGGCCCCAGGCTGGGGGGATGGAGGGAGGAAGGAGGGAGGGAAGGAAGGGAGGAAGGAGGAAGGAGGGAGGGAAGGAAGGAAGGAAGTGGCAAGCCGACCCCAGGCTGGGGGGATGGAGGAAGGAAGGAGGGAAGGAAGGACGGATGGAGGGAGGAAGGAGGGAGGGAAGGAAGGGAGGAAGGAAGGAAGGAGGAAGCGGCAGCCGTTCCCAGGCGGGCAGGACAGAGGGATGCGCAGCAGGACACCCCAGGGGAGACCCGGTGAAAGGCCAAACCGAAGAGCCCCCGAATGAAGGCTGCAAACAAACGAGCAACCTGGAGATGGGGCCTGACACCCAGCGAGTGGGCAAAAGACCCCGGGAAAGGCTGAAGGAGGAAGCGAGGCCGGGCTGGCGGGACCCAGGGGTCTGACCTGGGGTGTGTGGGAGATCTGGGTATGAGGGACCCAGGGGTCTGACCTGGGGTGTGTGGGAGATCTGGGGCTGAGGGACCCAGGGGTCTGACCTGGGGGGGGAGAGAGATCTGGGGCTGAGGGACCCAGGGGTCTGACCTGGGGTGTGTGGGAGATCTGGGGCTGAGGGACCCAGGGGTCTGACCGGGGGGCAGGGGGGAGAGATCTGGAGCTGAGGGACCCAGGGGTCTGACCTGATGGGGGGGAGATCTGGGGCTGAGGGACCCAGGGGTCTGACCTGGGGTGTGTGGGAGATCTGGGGCTGAGGGACCTAGGGGTCTGACTGGGGGGGGGGGGGGGGAGAGAGATCTGGAGCTGAGGGACCCAGGGGTCTGACCAGCCGGGGGGGGGGGGAGAGATCTGGGGCTGAGGGACCCAGGGGTCTGACCTGGTGGGGGGGAGATCTGGGGCTGAGGGACCCAGGGGTCTGACCTGGGGTGTGTGGGAGATCTGGGGCTGAGGGACCCAGGGGTCTGACCTGGTGGTGGGGAGATCTGGGGCTGATGGGGGCTGGGAGGGGATGCCTGGTTGGGAGCGGTCAGGCAGGGGTCTGGTGTCACGGGGTGTTGGGGAGTCAGGGCCCTGCACCCCCCACTTCCTGCGATTCCCCGGGACTCTCAGCCAGCCGGGGACACAGAAGGTTTATTAGACAACAGGAACACGGCGTAGGGCAGAGCTTGTAGGTACAGAGACCAGGACCCCTCAGTCAGGTCCAGCTTGGGGGGTGGGGAGCCCGGACCCCGGTGCTGGGCCTCCCTCTGTTTCCCCAGCCAGCTCCAAATTGAAACTCTCCAGCCCCCAGCCACCCCCCCCCCCCCCGGCTCCTCCTCCGGCCTCTGTCCAGTGTCCCGGGCAGAAGGTGTCACCTGGCCCCCCCCTGCTCAGGTATCGTCCCTCAAGTGAAGTCACCCCCGATCCCCCCCCACCAGCCAGCGCCAACGCAGCCAGCCCCAGTCAAACTCCCCCGCGACATCCCCAGGCCAACCCCCCACTCCCTGCTCCCACACACCCTGGGGTCAGGCTCTCCCCTCCCCCACGGCCCCCCATCAGGAGGAGTCCGTCCGTCCGTCCGTCTGCACACGCTGCGCGGAGCCGCTCCAGCGAGGGGACCGGCCAGCCTCAGACGGACAGAAACTCCCCCTCGCCTGAGCCAGCCAGGCCCAACCCCAGGGCTGGATCCGGGCCGGCGCCCTCCACGGGGAACAGGCCCCTGCCCCATTCCCTGCCCCCCTGAGCCAGCCAGTCCACGCCGTGGGGCCGGGTGGGAGCCAGCAACCCCTAGAGGGGACAGGTCCCATGCCCCATTCCCCGCCCCCCTGAGCCAGCCAGTCCCTGCCCTGGGGCCGGGTGGGAGCCGGCGCCCCCCAGAGGGGACAGGCCCCTGGCCCATTTCCCGCCCCCCTGAGCCAGCCAGTCTCTGCCCTGGGGCCGGATGGGAGTCAGTGCCCCCTAGAGGGGACAGGCCCCTGCCCCATTCCCCGCCCCCCTGAGCCGGCCAGTCCGCGCCGTGGGGCCAGATGGGAGCTGGCGCCCCCTAGAGGGGATAGGTCCCGGCTTTGGGTCTCCTGCAGGGGTCGCTGGGTGGAAATTCAGCCCTTCCCCCCTCTAGCCCCCCGCCTGCCCTGGCCTCCCCCGAGGGCTCGTCCCGAGCGGCCCCGGGGGCAGATCTGGAAGCACAGGCTGTACCGGGCCGGCAGGACGCCTGGCAGCAACAGGGCCCCTGGAATGGACGGACGGATGGACGGAGGCGGGGGGGGAACGTGACTCACGCTTGGCCCACACCCCACGGTCACTCCCTCCTTGTTGTTGTTTCTCTAATGACATGGAAGAATTCTGCTGGCTCCGAATCCAGCCCGAGCCTGGGACGAGGCAGCTAAGACTCCTGGGTTCGCTGGGAGCCAGGACTCCTGGGTTCTACCCTGGTGCGGGGGCCGGGAGCCAGGACTCCTGGGTTCTACCCTGGCTGGGGGCCGGGAGCCAGGACTCCTGGGTTCTACCCTGGCTGGGGGGCCGGAAGCCAGGACTCCTGGGTTCTACCCTGGCAGGGGGGCTGGGAGCCAGGACTCCTGGGTTCTACCCTGGCTGGGGGGCTGGGAGCCAGGACTCCTGGGTTCTCTCCCTGCCTCGGGGAAGGGAGGGGGTCTAGTAGGTCAGATCTCGGGACGCTGGGAGCCGGGCGTCGTGTTCTGGCCCAGGTGGGTGTTTTGCTAGATGAAGTCTCTGATCAGCCCGTGACTCAGTAAGTGTCGGGGGGCCCTGGGGAGCGGCCCCGGGGTGGGGTGTCTAGCCGGGCACTAGCAGGTGTGGAGGCTGACGTGCTGGAGCGGGGCCCCCGGGAGGATTCTTGCGTGTCTGTGTGTTTGTTTTCTCCCTTGCAAAAGAATTCCGTGTCCGTGTGAAGCAGCCGTTAATCACGGGGCCGGAGCCGAGGGGGCTGGGCCGCCCTGCACCCAAACACCGCCCGGTCCAGCAGCCTCAGGCCAGGGAACCCAGCCCGGCCAGCCACGAGCCCCTGTGTGAGGGAGCCTGCCCATAGGGGGCACTGCTGAGCAGAGCAGCACGCAGAGCGAACCCAGGCATCCTGGCTCCTGTCCCCCATCCTCTGACCACTAGACCCCACTTCCCTCCCAGAGCCGGGAGAGAACCCAGGAGTCCTGGCTCCCAGCCCCCCCTGCTCTAACCCACCAGCCCCCACTCCCCTCCCAGAGCCAGGGAGAGAACCCAGGAGTCCTGGCTCCCAGCCCCCCCGCTCTAACCCACCAGCCCCCACTCCCCTCCCAGAGCCGGGGAGAGAACCCAGGAGTCCTGGCTGGGGCCGGAGCAGTGGCAGAGCAGGAGCAGCCAAGGAGGTCAGGGGCGCAAGGGAGAGCCAGGATGAAGACTGGTCTCCTTCCCGCGCCCCCCCCCACCTCCCGCCCCCGCCCGCCGCCCGGCACCGGGCCACATCTGGGATCCATCGCCCGGCCCAGCTGCAAAAGTTCACGGGCTCCTGGCGTTTCCAACCCTGAGCTCATCACAGCGCTCACTGCCCAGCTCCTGAGTCACCCCCCCGCGCCCCACGGAACAGCCCCTAGCGCCGCCCTGGGGCCATGGGGAGCCCTGACTGCCCGGGCAGAGCCCCCTGCTGCCCCCCGCCCCGCCCCCTGCAGCACAGCCCCTAGCGCCGCCCTGGGGCCATGGGGAGCCCTGACTGCCCGGGCAGAGCCCCCTGCTGCCCCCGCCCTGCCCCCTGCAGCACAGCCCCTAGCGCCGCCCTGGGGCAATGGGGAGCCCTGACTGCCCGGGGAGAGCCCCCTGCTGCCCCCCGCCCCGCCCCCTGCAGCCCAGCCCCTAGCGCCGCCCTGGGGCCATGGGGAGCCCTGACTGCCCGGGCAGAGCCCTCTGCTGCCCCCCCGCCCCGCCCCCTGCAGCACAGCCCCTAGCGCCGCCCTGGGGCAATGGGGAGCCCTGACTGCCCGGGGAGAGCCCCCTGCTGCCCCCCGCCCCGCCCCCTGCAGCCCAGCCCCTAGCGCCGCCCTGGGGCCATGGGGAGCCCTGACTGCCCGGGCAGAGCCCTCTGCTGCCCCCCGCCCCGCCCCCTGCAGCACAGCCCCTAGCGCCGCCCTGGGGCAATGGGGAGCCCTGACTGCCCGGGCAGAGCCCCCTGCTGCCCCCCGCCCCGCCCCCTGCAGTACAGCCCCTAGCGCCGCCCTGGGGCAATGGGGAGCCCTGACTGCCCGGGGAGAGCCCCCTGCTGCCCCCCACCCCGCCGCCTGCAGCACAGCCCCTAGCGCCGCCCTGGGGCCATGGGGAGCCCTGACTGCCCGGGGAGAGCCCCCTGCTGCCCCCGCCCCCCACTCCCTGCAACCCAGCCCCTAGCGCCGCCCTGGGGCCATGGGGAGCCCTGACTGCCCGGGGAGAGCCCACAGCTGCCCCCGCCCCGCCCCCTGCAGCCCAGCCCCTAGCGCCGCCCTGGGGCCATGGGGAGCCCTGACTGCCCGGGGAGAGCCCCCCTGCTGCCCCCCGCCCCACCCCCTGCAGCACAGCCCCTAGCGCCGCCCTGGGGCCATGCGGAGCCCTGACTGCCCGGGGAGAGCCCCCTGCTGCCCCTCCCCCCCGCACTCCCTGCAACACAGCCCCTAGCGCCGCCCTGGGGCCATGGGGAGCCCTGACTGCCCGGGGAGAGCCCCCTGCTGCCCCCTTGTCACGGAGTCCCCGGGCGACGCTCTGGAACTGCTCCCCACAAAGCCAGTCAGGACTTTGGGGAGCCTCCTTTCCCTCAGAGCAGACCGTCTTCAGGGCAAGAAGCTCACACGGCTTCACCTCCTGGGTCTCTCCTGGGAGCATTCAGCATCTGCCCCTCCGTGCGCTTCCCACAGCGAGTCCGCCCCGGCGGGGTCCTGGGGAAGCCAAAGGGTCCTGCACCCCCCACTTCGCAGTCAGACGTGACTCTCGGCCAGCCAGTAAAACAGCAGGTTTATTAGACGACAGGAACACGGCGTAGGGCAGAGCCTGTTAGCACAGGAATCAGTGACTTTCAGCCAAGTCCGTCTTGGGGAGTCTTGGGCCAGACGCCCTGGACTCCCCCCTCTTCCAGTCCCCCCACGCAGACTGCCAGACTTCAGTGCCTGGACCTCGGACACCCCTCTTTGACCCTCCTCCTCCTCTTTGTTTCTCTTCCCGGGTGTCATGGACTCACAGGTCGGGCCCACTCTTGGCCCCGTGCGGTCCGTGGGGGGTGCCCCTTTCAGTGCGACAGCCCTTCTCGGGGGTCCACTCTCTCTCGGGGTCTGGCCCCTCCACCTCCTGGAGCCGCACCTCTCGGAGCCTCAGCACGTCTGTCTCTGCTGTGAGCCCCCTCAGGGAGTCCCCTCGCTCTGGACCCCCGCACAACCGTCCCGTTCTCTAGCCCGGAGCGACTCTCAGCCAGCGTCACACAGGAGGTTTATTGAGCGTTGAACCCAGCACAGGAAACTCTCAGGGCCTCAGGCCTGGCCTCCCTCAGCCCAGCACATCCCAGTCTCTCTGCATCCAGGTGGGCTCTGCCTGCTCCCCCTCTCCAGCCCTGAGCCCCCCTGCTCGCAGCTGGGCATCTGAGATCCCCGGCCCCAAGCCCCCTCTGTCCATTGTCTTCTCTCCAGGAAACCAGTCGCCTGGGCCCCCTCTCCCCTCTTCTGTCCTCTGGCCCCTCTGGCTGGAACCGGCTGGTCCGGTCACCGGGGTCCTCTCCCCACAGCCCTTTGTCCTCCCATTGGCCAGGACCGGCTGGAACACCCAGGGAAACTGAGTCCCACCCCCTCAGCATGCAAACCATTGGAAAACAAGAAAATCCCCCACCAGGCAAAAGGTGTCACCTGGTCACACCCCCTCCTGGCTCTCAGGTTACACAGGTGCAAACAGCTGGGCAGCCCCACCTGCCCCAGGGCCTCAGCCCCAATTCTCACCAAGTATTGGTGCAGTGCAAAGGGAAACTGAGGCACACACAGTATTAGTATAGGACAGTAAGACTCACATGCAACATAACAAGACGAATAAACCCACTTCGTCACACCCCCGCCCCACTCCCTGCAGCCCAGCCCCTAGCGCCGCCCTGGGGCAATGGGGAGCCCTGACTGCCCGGGGAGAGCCCCCTGCTGCCCCCCGCCCCGCTCCCTGCAGCCCATCCCCTAGCGCCGCCCTGGGGCAATGGGGAGCCCTGACTGCCCGGGGAGAGCCCCCTGCTGCCCCCGCCCCACTCCCTGCAGTACAGCCCCTAGCGCCGCCCTGGGGCCATGGGGAGCCCTGACGGCCCGGGGAGAGCCCCCTGCTGCCCCCCGCCCCGCCCCCTGCAGCACAGCCCCTAGCGCCGCCCTGGGGCCATGGGGAGCCCTGACTGCCAGGGGAGAGCCCCCTGCTGCCCCCCCCGCCCCCTGCAGCTCCCAGGGACCCCCACTGGCCCTGCAGGCAGACCTGGGTCCCAGGCAGGGTTAATGATCAGAGCTGCCAAGTCTCCTCCCCTGCCCGTCACCCACTTTCATTTTCACTCTCGGCACCTTGGCTGGGTCCTGCTGGGCCGAGCTCCCCCTACCTGGACACGCACCCCCACCACATCCCCCCGCCCGGCTGGGGGCTCCTGCCCCACCCTGCTCCCGGACGCCTGGGTCCCTGATCGCTGCCGCGGGGATGGGGCCCCGGAAACCCCTGCTGCTGGTGTTGCTGGCGCTGTGGCCCCTACTCGGCCTGGCTGAGCCAGGTGGGTCAGGGGGGTGAACGGCCGGGCACTCGGGGGTCAGGGCCGGAGCAGTGGGGTGTGAGGAGGGGGAGAGCTCCAGGGAGAGGGGGCTGGGGGCACCCTCACCCCAGCAGGAAATCCAGGCTGCCTCGGTGCCCAGGGCGGTGCCAGGGCCTGTGCTGCAGGGAGCGGGGCGGGGGACTCAGCAGGGGGCGCTGTGCTGGAGGGGGCAGGTGGGGGGCACCATGCGGGGGGGCGGTTGTGGGGGGTTCCCTCCCCGAACTTACCCCCTCTCCCGCCGCGGCGCAGCCTCCGGCGGGCCCCACTCCCTGGCCTACCACTACGTGGGCACCTACGACGCTTCGGGGCTGCTGGAGTTCGGGGCGGCCGGGCTGCTGGACGGGGCCCCCATCGACGGCTACGACCGCACCGCCCGCGCCAAGGTGCCCGCCCAGCCCTGGGTGGGCGAGGGGCTGGGCCCCGAGTACTGGCACCAGGGGGGCACCTCGCGGGCCGCCAAGGAGGATTGGTTCCGGCGCAACGTGGAGATCCTCAAACAGAGAAGCAACCAGACGCAGGGTGAGCGACCCCCGACCCCCCGTCCCCTGAGCCCCCCGACCCCCAGCATCCCGGCCCCCCAGCGCCATGACCTCCCGGCCCTGAGCCCCCCAGCTCTGCCCCCCTGACCCTCAGCGCCCTGACCCTCCAGCCCTGAGCCCCCCGACCCCCAGCATCCCGGCCCCCCCAGCGCCATGACCTCCCAGCCCTGAGCCCCCCAGCTCTGCCCCCCCGACCCCCAGCACCCTGACCCTCCAGCCCTGAGCCCCCCGACTCCCCAGCCCTCTGACCCCCACCAGCCCTGAGTCCCCCAACCCCCAGCATCCTGACCCTCCCCTCCGGCCCCCCGTGCCCTGAGCCCCCCGACCCCCCAGCATCCAGGCCCCCCAGCGCCCTGATCCTCTCCCTGGGCCCTGAGTGCCCTGAGCCCCCCAGCTCTGCCCCCCCCCAGACCCCCAGCCCCATGACCTCCCGGCCCTGAGCCCCCCAGCACCCTGATCCTCCCCCCGGGCCCCGAGTGCCCTGAGCCCCCCAGCTCTGCCCCCCCGACCCATAGCACCCTGACCCACTGGCCCCGACCCCCCCGACCCCCCAGCACCCTGACCCCCACCAGATCCCCCCATGGCCTGGTGCGTGGCTCCCCCAGTGGTCTGTGGTCTGACCCTGTGGCCCCATGCCCCCCCAACCCCTCCGTGGCCCATGGCCTGACCCTGTGGCCCCATGCCCCCCCCAGAGCCCCCAGTGGCCCGTGGCCTGACCCTGTGGCCCCATGCTCCTCCCAGCCCCCCGTGGCCCGTGGCCTGACGCGTGGCTCTGTCCCCAGGCCACCACACGCTGCAGTGGGCGTTGGGCTGTGAGCAGGAGCCCGGTGGGGTGGTTCGCGGCTGGTACCAGTTTGGCTACGATGGGCAGGACCTGGTGATGTTCGACCGGGGGAACCGGCGCTGGCTGGCGGCTCTGTCCTGGGCCGAGGCCACGCGGCGCCGCTGGGACGCCCAGCCCGAGTTCGGAGAGCGGCTGCACCAATACCTGGGGGACACCTGCCTGGAGTGGCTGGGCCGATTCCTACGCAGTCGGCGCGCCTGGGCCAGGAGGGCAGGTAAGGGCCGGGGGGGGGCGTCACCCCATGGAACGGGGCCTGGGCAGGGGTCACCCCATGGAACGGGGTCTGGGGGGGCAGTCACCCCATGGAAGGGGGCCTGGACAGGGGTCACCCCATGGAACAGGGCTTGGGCAGGGGTCACCCCATGGAACGGGGCCGGGAGAGGGGCAGTGACCCCATGGAACGGGGCCGGGGGCGGGGCAGTCACCCCATGGAACGGGGCCTACCTGAGTAGGGGTCATCCCCCCATGGATTAGGGGGCTGGGAGGAGGCGTGACTCCATGGTTTGGAGGAGGTTCGACCTCAGGGGTTGGGGTGACCCCACAGATCAGGGGCTGCGGTGATTCCAAGGAAAGGGGGATGGGTGACCCCACAGATGGGGGACTGGGCTCACACTGCCTCTCCCCCCCAGCCGCCCCCCAGCTGCAGGCCTGGTCCCGCCCGACCCCCGGGCGCCCGGGCTGGCTGACTCTGGGGTGCCAGGCCTGGGGGTTCCCCACGCGAGACATCGAGGTGTCCTGGCTGCGGGGGAACGCGACGCTGCCGGGGGCTGAGGCGGGCACGGGGCTGCCCAGCGGGGACGGGAGCTACCAGCGCCAGAGCCGCCTGCGGGCGCCCGAGGGAGAGGCCCAGGGGGTGCGGTGCCAGGCCAGGCACGGGGACCTGGAGACGCCGCTGGAGACCGCATGGGGTAAGTGCCCCCCAGCACCCCCTTCCCACCACTGCCCTGCCACCGGGATCCCCCCAGATCCCCCCAGCGCCTCCTTCCCACCACTGCCCTGCCACCGGGATCCCCCCAGAGTCCCCCCACTGCCCCCTTCCCCCCACTGCCCTGCCACCGAGATCCCCCCCAGAGCCCCTCCAGTGCCCCCTTCCCCCCACTGCCCTGCCACCGAGATCCCCGCCAGAGCCCCTCCAGCGCCCCCTTCCCCCCACTGCCCTGTCACCGAGATCCCCCCCAGAGCCCCTCCAGCGCCCCCTTCCCCCCACTGCCCTGTCACCGGGATCCCCCCAAGTTCCCCCCAGTGCCCCCTTCCCCCCACTGCCCTGCCACCGGGATCCCCCCAGAGCCCCTCCAGTGCCCCCTTCCCCCCACTGCCCTGCCACCGGGATCCCCCCAGAGCCCCCCCAGCGCCCCCTTCCCCCCACTGCCCTGCCACCGGGATGCCCCCAGAGTCCCCCCACTGCCCCCTTCCCCCCACTGCCCTGCCACCGAGATCCCCCCCAGAGCCCCTCCAGCGCCCCTTCCCCCCACTGCCCTGCCACCGGGATCCCCCCAGAGACCCCCCAGTGTCCCCTTCCCCCCACTGCCCTGCCACCGGGATCCCCCCAGAGACCCCTTCCCCCCACAGCCCTGCCACTGGGATCCCCCCAGAGACCCCCCAGAGACCCCTTCCCCCCACTGCCCTGTCACCGGGATCCCCCCAGCGCCCCCTTCCCCCCACTGCCCTGCCAGCCCCCCGCTGCCGGGAGCCTCCCACCCCAGTTTCTAACCGTTCTCCCCATGGCTCTGTCCCAGCCCCCAGGAGCCAGTCGGACAGAGGGGGCGTCTCCCCCAAGACCGTGGCCGGGGTGACTCTGGCGGTGCTGGGGGGCCTGGCCGGCCTGGCGTGGGTGCTGCTGCTGTGGAGGAGGCGAGGTAAGAGTGGGGCAGGGCAGGGGGCTCGGGCGCCGGCTCGGCGGGGGGGGGGGGGCTCAGCTGGGCTGAGAACGGTCACAACTCGTCTCCCGAACTCACCCACCGCTTGTGTCTTTGCAGCTGGCTGGAAGCTGGGACAGTCCAGACTGGGCCTGGTCTCAGGTGAGAGACCCCCCCGGCGCCCCCTTTATACAGGGAATGGGGTCCTGGGGGGATATGCCCCTGGGGTCTTCCCCCCCCCAGGAATACCCCCTCCAGGAGCCCCCTGCCCTGCCCCCAGGGCCTCCTCCCTCCCCCTCCCCAAGGGGGTATGTCCCTGGGCTCCCCTTCCCCACAGGGATCCCCCCTCCAGGAGCCCCCCCATTCCCCCTGCCCCCTCCCTGTTGGGGATACACCTCCTGGGGCCCCCTCCCCCTGGGGCTCCACCCCAGGTCTTCCCTAGCCCACCCCCACGCACTCCCTTCCCTATGGGAGACATGTCCCTGGGAGCTCCCTGTGCCCCCTTCCCCATTGGGGCATACCCCCCCACAAACCCCCTTGACACCGGGCTGGGGGGGGGACACACCCCCTCCCCATGCACTGACTAACCTGCCCCCTTCTCCTCCCCCAGAGGAAGAGGTGCCCGAAGACAGATGATCCCGTGGGTCCGGTAAGTGCAGCGACCCCCTGCCCCCCTACACAGCCCCCGCTCCGCACCTGGGGATTTCTGGGGGAGCAGATCTGCCCCTCCCGTGGCCACAGCGGGTACTCCAGCCCTGACTTCCCCAGCTCCCAGTACCGCCAGTCTGCCCCCCCGCCCCCCAGTGGGGTTTCTGGGGGGGGGTGACCCCCGCCTTTCCCCTAGCTAATGCCTTTACCGACATCAGCAGGTTTTCCCTCCACCCCCCGGGCCCATTTTCGCTCATTCCCTTGTTTTTCCCCCAGGCCGGATTTTCCACCCGGACGCCTGGGTTCCTTGCAGATCGCGTCCCATGGCTGGACACGTGACTTGATTCGCAAACGTCGTCTGGCCCTTGAGAACCTGGGGGCCCCACTGATTGCCAATTGATTTCTGCCCCCCAACTCCGCTGCCCCCGGGTTCGCTGGCTCACCTCCGCGCTCCCCGTGCTGTCCCGCCCAGGGCCGCAAGCCAAGGCAGGGAGCTAAGGGCTGTGGGAAATCGCCCCTTTCCTTTGCTGGCCGTACAGCTCCGAGCACCCGCGGCCGGGGCATTGCTGCAATATGGATCATAAAGAACTGTTTGTAATCGTCACCCGCGTCGGTGCCTCACCCCAGCGCCAGGGCTCGGCGGCGAAACACATCCCAGCAGCAAAACCCAAGGGGCTGGCGGATTCACAGAACCAGCACCCCACAGGGGACAGGCCCCCAGCCCCTTTCCCTGCCCCCCTGAGCCAGCCCGTCCCTGCCCTGGGGCCGGATGGGAGCCGGCACCCCACAGGGAACAGGCCCCTGCCCCATTCCCTGCCCCCCTGAGCCAGCCTGTCCCTGCCCTGGGGCCAGATCGGAGCCAGCACCCCACAGGGGACAGGCCCCCAGCCCCCTTCCCTGCCCCCCTGAGCCAGCCCATCCCTGCCCCCTTCCCCGCCCCCCTGAGCCAGCCAGTCCCCGCCCTGGGGCCGGATTGGAGCCAGCACCCCACAGGGGACAGGCCCCCAGCCCCTTTCCCTGCCCCCCTGAGCCAGCCCGTCCCTGCCCTGGGGCCAGATGGGAGCCGGCACCACACAGGGAACAGGCCCCTGCCCCATTCCCTGCCCCCCTGAGCCAGCCAGTCCCTGCCCTGGGGCTGGAAGGGAGCCGGCGCCCCCTAGAGGGGACAGGCCCCTGCCCCAGGCAGGCTCCATGTTCACCAGTCAGGAGTCCGGACTCCGGAGCTGAATTCTGCACATCACATTTATTTACACAAGGGGGGAAATCAACAGAATCCCCCCGCCCCCGTGCTGGAAACCCCCCTTTGCACGGACTCCCCAGTGGGGAATGAGCCGCCGTGGGGCGGGGCACGAATCACCACACAGGGGCCTGCGCGCACTCAGCCACTTTCTGCGAACCATTGGGCACAGGGAAAGCCGCATGTTCCTGCCACTTCCCCGTCCGCTGGGTGCCCCAAGCAGTGGGGCAGGAGATTCCCCCCCCCCCCTCGCAGGGACAGGCGCAGGCTCTGTGCAGACTCAAGCAGTGTCACTGCGTCCGGCACACTCAGGGCAGCTGCCCCCTCGCAGCACCGGGTTCAGGCTCTCGGCACACTCAGGCAGGCGGCAGGGTCACGTTTTGGTGCATTTCTCCACATCCAAGAGAGCTGACAGCATTTGTTAAATGCAAGCTGAGACTCTGCCGTAATAACCTGACTCCGGGAGCAGGGCCCTGCCCTGGGCCTGTAGCGCCCGTGTCCGCCTCCAGCCTATGAACTCTAAAAGCAGCCCTAGGGTCAGGTCCTCAGGGACAGAGGGAAATCAGTGCTAAGAGCCAGGATTGGAGAAGGTAAAACAGAGCCAGGGAGAGAACCCAGGAGTCCTGGCTCCCAGCCCCCCGCCCCTGGCTCTAACCCACCAGCCCCCACTCCCCTCACAGAGCTGGGGGGAGCCGTGTCTCAGGGCTACCTCTCCTGGGCATGCGCCCTCTGATGTGGCTGTGGGGCAGTACATGGCACCCCCCAGGGCTCCCCCAGCTCACAGCAGCCACTCCCAGGCGTGCACCGAGGTGGGCGGTGCGGTGGGAGCCGGGGAGCAGGCCAGGGAGCAGGGCCGGGGATCTCTCCGGCTCACAGCGGCCGCTCCCAGGCGTGCACAGAGGTGGGCAGTCAGGTAGGACCAGGGGGGCAGGGCGGGGGATCTCTCCGGCTCACAGCGGCCGCTCCCGGGCGTGCACCCGCAGGTGGGCGGTGAGGTGGGAGCTGTGGCGGAAGCGCTTGCAGCAGGCGGGGCAGGCGAAGGGCCGCTCGCCCGTGTGGATGCGCTGGTGCCCGGTGAGGGTCGAGCCCTTGCTGAAGGCCTTGCCGCACTGGGCGCAGGCGAAGGGGCGCTCGCCGGTGTGGGTGCGCTGGTGCTGCAGCAGGTCCGAGCTCTGGCCGAAGCTCTTGCCGCACTGGGGGCAGGGGTAGGGGCGCTCGCCGCGGTGCAGCCGCCGGTGCGTCAGCAGGTTGGAGCTGCGGCTGAAGCCGCGCCCGCACTCGGCGCAGACGTAGGGCTTCTCGCCCGTGTGCACCCGCCGGTGGGCCACCAGGTCCGAGGCCTGGCTGAAGCGGCGGGGGCAGTCGGGGCAGCGGTGGGGGCGCTCGCCCGTGTGGATGCGCTGGTGCTTGACCAGCACAGAGGTGTCGCCGAAGCGCTTGCCGCACTCAGGGCAGGGGTAGGGGCGCTCGCCCGTGTGCAGCCGCCGGTGCGTCCGCAGGTTGGAGCCCCGCAGGAAGCCGCGCCCGCACTCCGGGCACCGGAACGGCTTGTCGCCCGCGTGGATCCGCTGGTGGGCCACCAGGTTGGAGCTGCGGGAGAACCGCTTCCCGCACACCAGGCACGGGTAGGGGCGCTCGCCCGGCTGGGGGGCGGGGGGCCGAGCTGGGGGGCCGTGCTGGGGGGCAGGATCTGACCCATGACCCATAGTGCCAGGCTGGGGGGCCGGGCCCTGATCTATGGTGCCCTGACTCAGGGGGTTCTGCTGGGGGGCAGGATCTGACCCATGACCCATAGTGCCAGGCTGGGGGGCCGGGCCCTGATCTATGGTGCCCTGACTCAGGGGGTTCTGCTGGGGGGCAGGATCTGACCTGTGACCCATGGGGGGCTGGCTCGGGGGACCCTGGTCGGAGGCAGGATCAGACCCATGATCCGTGGGGGGCTGCTGGGGGGCAGGATCTGAGCTGTGACCCAGGGGGCCCTGCTGGGGCAGGGGGCAGGAGCCCTGATTCAGGGGGCCCGGCTGGGGGGCGGGCTCTGCCTCCTGCCGCCCGCCCTGCCCGGCGCCCTCGGGCCCGTGGCCCCGCCGGTGGCGCGCCAGGGTGGAGCTGCGGGCGAAGCTGGCCCCGCAGCGCTGGCAGCGGTAGGGCCGCTCGCCCGTGTGGCTGCGCTGGTGGTTGACCAGGGTGGAGGCCAGGTTGAAGCCGGCGCCGCACTGGCCGCAGCGGAAGGGCCGCTCCCCGGTGTGGGCGCGCTGGTGCTGCACCAGATCGGAGCTGCGCCGGAAGCCCTTGCCGCAGTCGGGGCAGGCGAAGGGGCGCTCGCCCGTGTGCCGGCTCCGGTGGGCGGCCAGCCCCGACTGCACTGCGAAGGCCTCCCCGCACTGCCCGCAGCGGTAGGGCCGCTCGCCGGTGTGCAGGCGCCGGTGCTTGGCCAGCGAGGAGCTCTGGGAGAAGGTGCGGCCGCAGTGCCCGCAGCGGTAGGGGCGCTCGCCAGTGTGCAGGCGCCGGTGCCGCTGCAGGGTGGAGCTGGCGCGGAAGCTGCGCCCGCACACGGAGCAGTCGTAGGGCTTCTCGCCCGTGTGGGTGCGCCGGTGCGCCAGGAAGTTGGAGCTGGCGCTGAAGGCCCGGCCGCAGTCGGAGCAGACGTAGGGCCGCTCGCCCGTGTGGATCCGCAGGTGCTGCGTCAGGTGGGAGCTCTGCCCGAAGGCCCGGCCGCACTCGGGGCAGGCGTACTGCCGCCCGGGGGCCGGGGGCCCGGGAGCTCTCGCTGGGGCGCCGATCCCCGGCTGGGGTGCCGGGACAGAGCCACGGGGCGTCCCTGCCACCCGGATTGTGGATTCGTTCAGCCCCTCACCTGCCCCGTGGGGAGCCAGGACAGAGCCACGGGGCGTCCCCACCACCCGGATCGTGGATTCGTTCAGCCCCTTGTCTGCCCCATGGGAAGCCGGGACAGAGCCACGGGGCGTCCCTGCCGCCTGGATCGTGGATTCATTCAGTCCCTCGCCTGCCCCGCGGGGAGCCAGGGCAGAGCTGTGGGGCGTCCCCACCGCCAGGATCGTGGATTCGTTCATCCCCTCGTCACCTGCCCCGCGGGGAGCCGGGACAGAGCTGTGGGGCGTCCCCACCGCCCGGATCATGGATTCGTTCAGCCCCTCGTCGCCTGCCACGCGGGGAGCCAGGACAGAGCCACGGGGCGTCCCCACCGCCCGGATCGTGGATTCGTTCAGCCCCTCGCTTGCCCCGCAGGGAGCCGGGTCTGCGTCTCTCTCCCCAGCAGGGTTTTGCCGCTGGCTCTCGCAGGCACCCGGGCTGGGCGGATCACTCTCCTGGGGCTGTCCCGGTACGATCCTGTGTGGTCCCGCTCGCACGTGCCTTTCCGGCTGGGGATCCGCCTCCTCGGCCTCGCTTGCCGGCCCATCACCTGCGGGGGAAGGATCATGGTGAGTGTTCTCACGGGGCGGAAAATCACCCCCACCCCCAAGCAGGGTTTATTAACCGCTGAGCTGTATTTTCATTCTGCTTGGGGGTTTATTGTACAGTCACAGGGTAACCCCGGGCTTACTGCCCTGCCGTGCGCTCTGCACAGCCTCCGCGTTTCCAGTCCTCTCATTTACTCCCTACTGTGCAGTCGTTTTCTCCATATTTCATGGTTTTCCCAGGGGAAATGGGTATTTCCCTTCTCCGGTGAAGTAAAGTTCTCGGCTCGGTCCCAGGTCTGTCTGTGAACCACCTGGAGCCCCCGTGGGACAGAGAGAGGGATTCAGACCCGAGCTGTCCCTGCTTGGAAAAGGGAACAAACCAGAGAGATCAAAGCAGGAATTATCCCCTCGCCGTGGGGAATCGGGGCCTGGTCGGGGAGGATCCTGAGCCAGGAACCCACGCAGGTTTCCACCGCTAGCGTCTGAAACAACTCGCTGTGCTGCCTTCCTGAGCCCGCAGACATGGATCCGGGGCCTCTGCTGCTGCTCAGCGCCTCCCAAGGGGGCAAAGGGAAAGTGACCAGAGCAGTGAGTTTCAGAGCTGCCGGCAGGCTGACCCCATCCAGGCTGGTTTCTCTCGGCTGCTTCTGGGCAAGCTCTGAGCAGCAGCCGAGGCAGACCCGGGGCTGGCGGGGGCAGAGGGACAGAGTAAGATCTAGAAAGTGGGACAAACGGACGTGGGGGTGTAGTCGGGCCCCAACCTGGGCTGTCTGTGGGGCCTGATCCCAGCACTTCTAGGCCTAGAAACAGCATCCAGGGACAGACAGACACAGAGGTCTATGGATGGACAGACCGGCAGGCATCCAGGGATGGAGACAGACTCTAAAAGTAGCTAGGAACACACACAAAATGGAGGTTGTAAAACCACGACACGCGGCGGGGGCTGGGGCAGCCCCTGGAAGGCCTGTAAAGCCCCTTCTGTTACTGCCCAGGATGTAAAGACCCCAGGAAGCCAGGGGTGAATTTCTGAGACGGTTTAAGCGATTCCTCACCTGTGCGGGCGTCTCTCGGGGTCTCCTCAGCACCCCGGGGACCTGGGACCCCCGGCT
Organism: Emys orbicularis; assembly: GCF_028017835.1. Taxonomy (NCBI): domain Eukaryota; kingdom Metazoa; phylum Chordata; order Testudines; family Emydidae; genus Emys; species Emys orbicularis. The sequence continues at coordinate 977,386 of NC_088695.1, read as the reverse complement.
CTGCCCCTCGCTCCATCCGGGAGAGTGCGTCCGGTCTGGAGATCAGAAATCCTGCTCGGGGACGGGGACAGGCGAGATCAGGGCGTGCGACGCAGCAGGAGAATATCTGCTACCGGGAACGTCCCACGATTTGAACCCAGCCCCGGCCTGCTCCAGGGGATGTGGCCTGACCCGGGGGGCAGGGAGGGGGCAGGACACTGGGCGGGATGGGCCCGTGGGGCTGACCCAGGGGGCAGAGAGGGAGCTGGATACTGGGTGGGATGGGCCCAGGGGGCTGACCAGGGGGTCAGGGAGGGGGGTACCACAGCCCCTGGGGTCTCACTGTCTCCGCTGCAGACACCCAGGGCGCTGGGGGTGCGGGGGGGCTCTGGGAGGGCCGGGGGGGCTGTGGGATGTTCAGATCTTAGTCACCCCCCTGCCCGGTGCCCATCAGCCGGTGGGGGCTGCTCCTGCCCCATGGCTGCGCCCTCCCCCCCCGCACTGCCCCCATCCCCTCCTGCCCTCCCCACACCTCCCCCCGCCCGCGGCCCCGCAGCGCCCCCCGGCCCGGCCCGGCCCCTCCCGCACCTGCCGGCCCCGGCGCAGCAGCTCCCTCCCGCCGGCGGAGCTCGGCGCTGCCCGGCCCAGGGGCGGCTCCGGCTCCGGCTCCAGCCCAGCGCGGCCCCCGGGCTCCCCCCGCCCGGGCCGGGAGCAGCAGCGGGGCCGGGCGCGGATACAGCAGCGGCGGCGCTGACCCAGGAAGCCCAACCCCCGGGGGGGCGGGGAGAGCGGCCCGGGATGGGGGGGGCAGCCCATGGACCCGCCCCCGGACCCGCCTCTGCCGGCGCGGGGGGGCCCGGCTGGGAGCGAGACGCTCCGGGCAGGGCAGAAAATGCTGCTGCTGGGTTCAGAGCCGGCCCCCCAGGGGGAAATCAGCCCCCCCGCAATGGGGTCAGCTCTCTCCCCCCCCCCGCAGCAACGGGCTCAGGCTCCCGGCACACTCAGGCAGGGTCCCTGTGTCGGTCACACTGTGGGCAGCCCTCCGCCCCAGCAACAGGCTCAGCCCCCCCAGTGACAGGCTTAGCCCCCCCCCAGCGACGGGCTCAGGCTCCCGGCACACTCAGGCAGGGTTCCTGGGTCGGTCACACTGGGGGCAGCCCCCCCCCCAGCGACAGGCTCAGCCCCCCCAGTGACAGGCTTAGCCCCTCCCCAGCGACGGGCTCAGGCTCCCGGCACACTCAGGCAGGGTCCCTGTGTCGGTCACACTGGGGGCAGCCCCCCCCCAGCGACAGGCTCAGCCCCCCCCCTGCAGGAAGGGGCTCAGGCTCCCGGCACACTCAGGCAGCGGCGGTCATGCCAGGGGCTCTGGGGCGAGCCGTCCTGGTGCCATTTGGACGATGTGTTTTCTACTAACCAGCTGCCGTGTGAAAGCCCCAGAGAGCTCAGCGCTTGTGTGTGGCCCCGGGACAGGCCGCTCGCCGGGACAGGGAAGCGGAGGCACAAACCAGCAGGGCCGGCTTTAGGCCGATTCCCCCAATTCCCCGGAATCGGGCCCCGCAGGTAAGAGGGTAAGAAGGCCCCGTAGGGTGACCAGACAGCAAGTATGAAAAATCGGGACAGGGCGTGGGGGGTAATAGGAGCCTATATAAGAAAGAGACCCAAAAATCGGGACTGTCCCTATAAAATCGAGACATCTGGTCACCCTAGGGCCCCGCGCCTTAGGCTCACCCAGCGGCGGTCCGCTCCATGGCATTTTGGCGGCAGAGGGGGGTTTGCTCCAGGGTCTTTGGTGGCATTTCGGCCCCGGGGGGTCCTTCAGTGCCGCGGAAGACACGGCGCGGACCCCCCACCGCCGAAGTGCCGCCAAAGACCCGGACCGCCGCCAGGTATTCGAATTGGGCCCCGCAAGTGTTATACCAATAAAAACTAGCAGGATCTTATTAAAGGGGACAAGATAAAGATGCCACATTTATTATGATAACAATTTGATTTATGACCAATAACTAATATCTTAATCCTTATACACACAAATTATACCTAATACCTATACACACACACACACACACACACACACACACACACACACGTACACGTTCTGCAGCTGCTGCATAGTTACCAGTCCTGCTTGAGTTCATGGCTTGATTTCCCAGCTTGGGTTCGTAGCTTGTGGCGGTAACTGGCCAGGAAAGCCGGGCACAAGGACGAGCTGGGTCTCTGTCAGGCGCACCGATGCCCTTCCATGTTGGCAGCAGAATGTTACCCTCCTCCAAAGTTTTCCATCTCACCCATCCTTTTTGTAGGCTTTAGTTTGAATCCAGAGTCTATAGGTCTTGCTGTGTCAGGCTGCCTCTGGGTTTGGTGATTGATCACCTGTCCATTGCAGACATGACTTTCAGCCTCGGACCGGGCTTTGATCTTCCTTCTATTGCACCTTTTCTTTTAGGGTGGACTTTTCTTACTTGGTCAGGGCTCTTGTCTGCATCTTCAGCCGTTGGTGTTTGAACTCTATTTAATCAGGACAGGCTGGGGCTGGAGGTTGATTCCATCATCCATACATCCCTCATTCACACATCTGAACTAAACTAATACGATTACAGCAGGGTTTGCGAAAATGAAGGTTGCAGCAAGCCCTTACAAAATGGAGTAAGCGTTTTAAAATGGGGTTTGAATTACAATATGGCAAACAGTGAACAGAAGTTACAATATAGACAAGTGTAATAAATGGTGAACAGACGTTACAATACTGAAACAGTGCAAGTCTCCTGATTTAAGCAGGAATTGGATTGACAGTGAAACTTACAAAGGCAGCTGGCTGAACAGCTATGGCTCTTAACAAGCATCTTAACTGTTATTTAGCCAGTTATTGGGGTAACCGGTTTTATGAATGAATATTGTTTCATTCATAAAACTTTACTTATGAAGTTACATTAATAAAGTGAACAATTAAAAACAATTTCATTCATCAGTTCTACACAAGTCCTAAAGCCGGCCCTGCAAACCAGCCGCGATGGGATGGGTAGCTCCCCCAGCTGAGAGGGGACGCGGGTCCATCCGGCCTTGTCCTTACACAGGGGAGGTGGGGCCTGACCTCGAGTTACTACCCAGGGTGCAATCCCAGTGAAGACAAGGCCGCCGGGCACCAGGCACAGAGCGGGACGCGCATGCTCATGTGTGCACGCACACACACCCAGGCACGCACGCACGTCCATGCACGAGCACACCCACACACACCCACACACACACGCCCATGCACGAGCACACACCCACCCACCCACACACACACGCCCATGCACGAGCACACACCCACCCACCCACACACACACACCCATGCACGAGCACACACCCACCCACACACACACACACACCCATGCACGAGCACACACATCCATGGATGAGCACACATGCCCATGCACACACACACACACCCATGCATGAGCACACAGGTCCATGGATGAGCACACACACACCCATGCACGTGCACACACGTCCATGCACGCACACACACGCCGACCGGTGGGTCACACAAGCAAAATGTGCGAACAGTGACCGATGTGGGACTGGCTTTTGGCCAAGATGCACCTGCTCCCCCCCCCCGGCCCTGGCCAGGAACAGTCCTTTGAACCCCACGCAGGTGTTTGCTGTGTCCCAAGCCCCGTGGGCTGCGAGTCGCCGTCCCCTGGCCAGTCTGTCCTGGCGTGCCAGGCACATCACAGAGCACCGTCCCCTCCTGCTTGCCAAGCGCGGCAGGCTGAGTTCTTGCTGCCCCAGGGGAGTTGACGCCCACCTCTCCCTAGGGACCCACTGGGAAACCCACTGCTCTTTAAAATGCTCCTATGGGTTCAAAGGGTCCCTTGAGCTCCCACCACTGCCCAGGGGTTTCCATCAGCCAGGTCTCGTCCTCGGCACGACAGAGACACCTGCCTGTAACCACAATGAACGCCGAAGGTTCACAGCGGTTCATCCAGGACTGGCCACCTGTGCCACCAGCCTGCGGCCCCTTCCCTCTGTCCAGGCTCTGCGGCTGCCACTGCCCGGCCCCCTTCCCTCCATCCCACAACCCAGTGGGGCTGTTGTCACGGGGGGGGAACCTCAGGGGGACTGTGCCCCCTGCTGTGGGGGCAACCGTCTGCTCACTCGCTCTGGGCTGGAGGAAATAGGGGACGCTGAGGGGGGCAGGGCCCAATGCCCTGACCTGCCCTGACCCCAGCAATGGGGTTTAGAGAAGAGCCGGACCCCTGAGGGATGAATCTGGGGCAAAAAGCAGCTTCCGCTCTGGGGCAGAACTGGGGAAAGGAAGCAGAGCAATTCAGGGATGTCTCCCCAAAGAGTGACCAGGTGTCCCCACCCCATAGAACAGCCGCCCCCTACATGGGGGATAAACTGTGACCGATAACAATCCTGTGTGATCACAGCCCTGGCACTTGTGAGCAACCCTACAATAACAAACCCACGTGATCACGGCCCTGGCACACATGAGAACTGAAGAGCATAGGAACGACCCTACTGGGTCAGACCAAGGGTCCATCTAGCCCAGTGTCCTGTCTTCCAACAGTGGCCAATGGCAGGTGCCCCAGAGGGCATGAACAGAACAGGGAATCATCAAGTGATCCATCCCCTGTCGCCCATTCCCAGCTTCTGGCAAACAGAGGCTAGGGACACCATCCCCGCGCATCCTGGCTAATAGCCATTGATGGACCTGTCCTCCAGGAACTGATCTAGTTCTCTTTTGAACCCTGCTTTAGTCTTGGCTTCACAACACCCTCTGGCAGGGGCAGGGCCGGCTCTAGGCACCAGCAAAGCAAGCAGGTGCTTGGGGCGGCACATTTGCAGGGGCGGCATTCGGGCCATCCTTTTTATTATTTATTTTATTTTGCTTGGGGGCTGGCCACAGCGCCCCATAACACTCACTTCCTCCCCTCTCACAACCCTGCAGAACTGCAGCCACCGAGCAGCAGCGGGAGCTGAGAACCCACGGGGGGCCCTGGCAGCTGTAGTTCCTTGGTTAGCTCCCTGCCTAGAGAGCCGGCCCTGGAGCAGGGAAGGAACTACATTTCCCAGCATGCCCGTGGCTGCTAGCCACAGGAAGGGAGGGAGGGAGCAGAGACCCCATGCGCTGCACCTTGCTGTGGATGGAGAGCTGGCTGCTAGAGCGGGGGGGCCCTGGGAACGGGGAACAAGTGTGCCCAGGAGTAGGCGGCTTTGGCCCAGCTCTCCCCTTCAGAAGACAGCCCCAAATAGGGTGACCAGCCGTCCCGACCGATCTGTGGGCGGGACGCAGTTTGTCCCGATATCAGCCAGAAGCACCGTGCCGGTGTGTTTTGCTCAGCCAGCAGGACTCTGCCGACGGGCACCCCCCCCTTCCCCCCTTCCCCATGTGTCCCGATATTTTCTTCCCTGCATCTGGTCACCCTACCCCCAAAGAAAGAACTGGGGGGACTAAATGGACAGTGTAGGGATATAAAAGAAGGTACTAACAGTGATTCCCCCAAGTGACAGTGACCCCCTCATAATTTGTCCCCCACACTTTAAAATCCACAGTTTTACCAAGTACAAAAATCTCTTGGGTCTTCTGTTAAAACTTGTAAGCTACTGTCTGTAGAAACCATTGATTATATCTATCCTGTGAAAGATACTTTGTTACTATGTAAAACTGACAAACAAGTTAATTGACTTTGTTCTTGAAGTACTTGATACAATGTAAACAAACACTATAAGCTGTTAAGTGACTTTCACTTCATTCAACGGCTCCTAGGACAGACCCCCACCCTCTGTGATTAAAGGGCCGGGAGTCTCAAATGAATTAGCACACACCCCGAAAGTGGTGGAGACAGTAAATTAAAATATGGTTAAGATATGGAATGTATGTTGATGAATGCTTGATATACATGAATGGTTAGGGAAGTGCCAGCCTAGAAAGGGAGTATCCATCGGCCGAAGAATGTGTCGAGTAGGACCACCAGACAACCCCCTGAGGGTAAACTGGGATCCACCCCATCACCTGGAAGGATGAGAAACACAAACTTTGGACAGTGTGGAGCCACCAGGAATGTGCCACTTTGGACAGGAATGTGCCATCTGCTGATTGAGTCAGCAACAGCAGGATGAAACAGTTCCCATAGACTAACATAGGAATGAATTCCTATAAGAATGGACTCTCAAGACTGAGGACTTTGAGTCTCTGGTTCTGCTGCCAGCCTCCAGGAGCATCAGGTGCACCTGACACAGACTCGGCTCCATCCTCATGACCAAGATACCCGGCCAGTAACTTGGCATGAGCAACTTCTAGGCTGGTAACTATAACACCTATACAGAACTTGAATGAATGATTGTGTGAATGAACCTCTCTCTCTCTCTCTCTCTCTCTCTCTCTATATATATATATATATATATGTATGTGTGTGTGTGTGTGTGTGTGTGTGTGTGTGTGTGTGTGTGTGTATAAGAAATAAGTAGTCAAACAACGTTGTTTACTTTTATCTTTTGCTTTATCAGTATATTTACAATAAATGTGGCATCTTTGCCTTATCCCTCTTAATAAGATCCTGCTGGTTTTTATTCTATTGGTATAACACAGTGCCCCTCTCTATCTGAAGCCTAGCAAGGGAGGTACGTGGATCCCACTAGAATTTAAAATGAAAAGTAAGGGAGGGGAGGCTCTACTAGACTGGGCAGCTTTAGATACAGTACCAGGCACTTGGGAGGATTTCCACTTCTGAGCCATGGCAGCAGAAATTGACTTTTCCTTTCCAGATTTAGCTAATATTCAGAAAGGGAATCCAGCACCTGCCTTCCAGATTTGAACACATCAACATTCAGGCGTGCTCAAGCGCAATTTGGAAGACAGTGATATTGCATTGGCAAATTCCCCACAGAAACAAAGAGTGGAACAAAAGAATAATAAAGGCACCTCAACTTTTCCTCATTTATGGAGGACAGTCTTATAATATGCATCCAGATATCCTCCAATCACACAAGCTGAAAATTGTTCCACTTTACTGCAGTTCTGTAACCATATGGGAACCAATCCTGTCTGTGTTCTGTGCACATCCAAAATTCCTGCTGAATGACCTGCCCTGGGAGCAAGTTATCAGTGACCCAGGGCTGGGGCGGCAGGGGGGTGCGGGTGGGGGGAGGGCACTGGTGGGGGGGAAGGGGGGAGCCCAGGGCTGGGGCGGCAGGAGGGTGCAGTGGGGGGGCGGAGAGCCCAGGGCTGGGGTGGGGGGCAGACAACATTTTTTTTTGCTTGGGGCGGCAAAAAACCTAGAGCCGGCCCTGGCAAGGAGTTCCACAGGTTGGCAGTGCGTTGTGTGAAGAAATCCTTCCTATTGTTTGTGTTAAACCTGCTGCCGATTAATTTCATTGGGTGACCCCTAGTTCTTGTTTTATGAGGAGTAAATAACACTTCCATATACACTGTCTCCACACCAGTCAAGATTTTATAGACCTCAATCATATCTCCCCTTAGACGTCTCTTTTCCAAGTTGAAAAGCCCCAGTCTTTTCAATCTCTCCTCATACGGAAGCCATTCCATACCCCTAATCCTTTCAGTTGCTCTTTTCTGAACCTTTTCCAATTCTAATGTATCTTTTGTGAGATGAGGTGACCAGATCTGAACGCAGTATTCAAGATGTGGGTGTACCATGGATATATATACAGGAAATATGATATTTTCTGTCTTATTATCTATCCCTTTCTTAATTATTCCCAGCATTCTGTTCGCTTTTTTGACTGCCGCTGCACATTGAGTGGATGTTTTCAGAGAACTATCCACAATGACGCCAAGATCTTTCTTGAGTGGTAACAGCTAATTTAGACCCCATCATTTTATATGTCTAGTTGGGATTATGTTTTCCAATGTGCATTACTTTGCATTTATCAACACTGAATTTCATCTGCCGGTTTGTTGCCCAGTCACCCAGTTTTGTGAGATCTCTTTGTAATTCTTTGCAGTCTGCTTTGGATTTAACTATCTTGAGTAATTTAGTATTGTCTGCAAATTTTGCCACCTCACTGTTTACCCCTTTTTCCAGATCATTTATGAATATGTTGAACAGGACTGGTCCCAGTACAGACCCCTGGGGGACACCACTATTTACCTCTCTCCAGTCTGAAAACAGCCCATTTATTCCTACCCTTTGTTTCCTATCTTTCAACCAGTTACTGATCCATGAGAGCACCTTCCCTCCTATCCCATGACAGCTTACTTTGCTTAAGAGCCTTTGGTGAGGGACCTTGTCAAAGGCTTTCTGAAAGTCTAAATACACTATATCCACCAGATCCCCCTTGTCCACATGCTTGTTGACCCCCTCAAAGAATTCTAGTAGATTGGTGAGGCATGATTTCCCGTTACAAAAACTGCACAAACACAACAACTTGTGTTCATCTAGGTGTCTGATAATTCTGTTCTCTACTAAAGTTTCAGCCAGTTTGCTGGGCACTGAAGTTAGGTTTCCTGGCCTGTAACTGGCGGGATCACCTCTGGAGCCCTTTTTAAAAATTGGTGTCACATTAACTACCCTCCAGCCATCTGGTACAGAAGCTGATTTAAATGATAGGTTACAGGCTACAGTTAGTAGTTCTGCAACTCTTGGGTCACCTAACAAGAATGGCTCAGTTGTGGGGATCTCCCTCACATCTTCTGCAGTGAAGACCGATGCAAAGAATTCATTCAGCTTTTCTGCAATGGCCTTGTCGTCTTTGAGTGCTCCTTTAGCGCCTCGATTGTCCACTGGCCCCACTGATTGTTTGCCTCACTTCCTGCTCGTGATGTACTTAACAGAATGTTTGCTGTTAGTTTTTGAGTCTTTGGCTAGCTGGTCTTCAAATTCTTTTTTGGCCTTCCTCATTATATTTGCACACTTCATTTGCCAGAGTTTATGCTCCTTTCTATTTTCCTCACTAGGATTTAACTTCCACTTTTTAAAGGAGGCCTTTTTGCCTCTCACTGCTTCCTTTACTTTGTCGGCTAGCCACGGTGGCTCTCTTTTGGGCCTCTTCCTAGGTTTTTGCTTTGGGGCACACATTGAATTGGAGCCGCTATTCCGGCGTTTTGAAAAGGTTTCCTGGCAGCTTGCAGGCATCTCGGTTTTGGGACTGTGCCTTTCAATTTCCGTTTAACGAGCTTCCTGGTTTCTGTGTAGTTCCCCTTTCTGCAATGACACGCTATGGCGGCGGCTGCTCCCCCCCCGCAGAGCATGTATGTAGCAGGCTATATCCATAGATCTCAAATGCTTTACAAAAGCAGGAAAGTTTCATTATACTCGTGTTACAGATGGGGAAACTGAGGCACAGAGCCACCCGGACTTGCTCCAGATGACACAGTAAGTCAGTGGCAGAGCTGGGCCCAGAGCCCAGGTTCTGCTCAGTCCCAGGTCTGTCCCCTTTCCCCTGAATCCTGCTGCCTCTTCCCCCTGGGTACAGGGTTGGGAAGAGGGAGGTGAGCTGCTACTCTCCCCTTGGTCTCTCCACTGCAGCAATGGGGCTGTTGCCGGGTTATTGGAGCAGGCCCTGGCGCTCTCCTCTGCCCCAAAGCATTTAGAACCGAATTAATCTGGAGACAGGTGCGGTCCATCCTTCAGGCCTGACCCAAAGGCCAATGGGAGATTTGGATCCGTGTCTTGGTCACTCGGCAAAGCCGCAGATGTCCTAACCTAACCACCGCGACCTCTAGCGTGGAATACAGGGATGCACGTCCTGTCCCCCCGGCTGGGGAGACGGTGTCGCCTGCAGAGCCCTGCACTCAGCCGGTTGCTGCTTTTTGGGCACCCCGCTTTTTGGTGCCCCCAAATCTTGGCGCCCCAGGCGGCCGCCTAGTTCGCCTAGTGGTCGCACCAGCTCTGGGTGTGCCCCCCCCCCCCCCGATGTCGTGTCACTAGATGGCGGTCACTATTCCTGAGCGGCTCAGCGGGCGTCAGCTCCTGGACCAGATCCTGTCTGTGCTCCATCTGGCCCCCCATGGGTCCTCCCAGAGCCTGTTGCAAAGCTGGGGCCGTAGCCCCGATCCGGTGGGTCCATGAGAGGGCCTGGCCTGCTAGGGAGTGGGGCAGGGACTCAGTGGGGGGCGCTCTCCCCTCTCAGTCAGTGCTGGGAGCAGCAATACACCGCCCCCCCCCCCCCCCCCCCCGCTGCTCTCCCACCATTGAGCTGAGCCTGGGACCTGAAACCTGGTGCAAGGGGGGGGGGGATCCCCCCTCTGCTCCTGCCCTGATTGGCCCAGGACTGGGGGGGGGGGGCATCTGAGCAGAGCCAGACAAATGCAGAAGTTTGACGAGACGTGTGGCCCGGGGCAGAACCGAGAACATGTGGGTGACCCCAGCCCCTCGTCCTGCGGCCCCAACCCCGGCACAGCTCAGATCCCCTGCCAGGATGCGGCTGCCTCTGCTCCTCTGCTGGGCTTGGGGGGCCCTGGCTGGTCAGTGGGGACCCCCCCTGGACCTTTTCGCTACTGGGGGTAGGGATGTCATCGTAGGGTCAGAGTGGGGCAGGGGGAGACCTGATGCCAGGGATGAGGGGTGCTCAGAAGACTGGGACTGATTCATCGTGTTCCCCCCCCGCTCCGTCCTCCCCTTTCCTCCCCTCATCGCCCCCCAGCGTCTCTCACCCTCCGGCTGCTCCGAACCGCCCTCTGCCACAACGCCAGCTCCACGGACATGCAGGGGATGGCCCTGCTGGGCGACCTGGAGACCCACTCCCTGGACTGCAGCACCTGCGAGATCCGCTTCCTGCAGCCCTGGGCCCAGCAGGGCCTGACCCCGAAGCAGTGGCAGGACCTGGAGCTGCTGATCCATCGCTACCTGTCTGACTTCTTCCGTCTGGTGAACAAAGTGGTTCAGGATGAAGGAGAGGGCTGTGAGTATGGAGCAGTCTGAGGGCATCCCTCCCACTACCCGCCGGGGAGCTGAGAACTGACACACTCCCCACAGCGATTGAGTGTATCCTGGCAGGGTGGATGGAGGGCAAAACAGTCAGTCCCTGGCCCTTAGGCTGATTGAAGCCAACATTCCCTAGAAGGGAAACACCCCGTGTCCCATTCTCTACCCCACTGAGCCAGTCCTCCGGCTCTGGGGCCAGATTGTAGCCTGTGTGCCCTAGAGGGGAAAGGCCCCGTGTCCCAGCCCTGACCCTAGGCTCATGGCCACGTGTCCTACCAAAGGCCTTTGCGGAAGGAGCGTGTAGGCTGCTCACGGTGCCACCTGTCCTCCCGAACGTTGAAAACTGACACTCTGCAAACCATGAAACACCCAACACAAGAGCAGGAAATGCAGAGCTAAGATAGTGCCTCCCCCGCCCCACAACCAGCGCTGCCCCAGGGCATGGGACAGACCCAGCTCACCTCTGCTCAGCGGCTCAGCCCAGGGTCTGCGCTGGGTGTCTGGTTCTGGAGCACTAAAAACAGGTCCTGGGCGAGACTTTCTCTCAGAAACCCCTTAACCACCTGCCCCCAAATGTGCACCACAACGTCTCCCCTGCACCTTGGTGGGGCAGAGCTAGTCTCACGGCAATCTGCCTGGGCAGGTGCGTTTCACGACAGAGTGACAGCCGGCCGTGTGATCACAGCTCACAGCCGCAGGCACCGCTCGGTGACAGGGCTTAGATGGGTTCTCCTGGGGCTCCGAGGTTGCAGGCTCTCCCGCTGAGCGAGTGTGTGACTCGGTGTGTCACGCCCTGAGGTGCTGCTGAGGAAACAATCGCTCGCAGAGGTGTGAACTGTCTGTGCGCAGAGGTGCCACCGCCCGGCGTCCCGCTCCACAGACAGAACCAAGGCCCGGGGACTTTTGTAACCTTGGGAAGCCAAACGTGTCCTTACTGCCGGTGCAGAGCCGAGCTCAGGGGAGCCCAGGGGTGTAAGTGTATTGAGCCTCAGGGCCACTGTTTTCTTTTGAGCAGCACAAATAACTTTCCAAAAAACTATAGATTTAAAGCAGGTCATTTGGGGGGGTCTGTATCTCAGCAGCCCTGTGACCAGGGGACCCCAAATTTGCACCACAGACTCTGCCTCAGGCCCCGATGTAACGCAGCGATTTTCAAGCCAATCTGACTGTGCACGTGAAAAATCAGCTTGAAACAGAAACTGCAACGTACCCTTAACTCCAGCCAGGGCCGCCCCACAATCCTGCCACCATCTTGTGGCCAAACATCCACATTGCACCTGACATTTGTATTCTCCCATTCTGCCCCCGACCCTGCCCCCCTGTGACCCTCCGGACGCCCGTCCTCATCCCCCTGCCCTCCCTGCTCCAGACCCCTTTGTTACCCAGTTCTCCAGTGGCTGCGAGCTGCCCCCCAACGGCTCCTCGACTCAGTTCTGTGATGCCGGGATGAACGGCGAGGACGTCGTGAGCTTCGATGCGGACGCCGACGCCTGGCTTGCTCGGCGGTGGGGACAAGCTGGCACTCGAGGTCTGGGACCGTCTCAGCCGGGACAGGGGCATGACCACCACGCTTCAGTTTCTCCTGAGTACGACATATGTCAATCGGATCAAGAGCTTTGTCCAGCACGGGAAAGAGTCTGTGGAGAGACATGGTGAGGCTGGGACCCAGGCTCCCAAATCCCTCGAGCACCTCTCTGCCCACAGCCCCACACTGGGATCAGCTCCCCACTGCTCTCATGTCCTTCAGGCTGGGCGGTGTGCAGGGGCTGCATACAAAGGGATCTCTCACCGGGCGCAGAACTGCGGCTGCCTCTGGGGTGGGGCGTGGGGCTGGTGTCTACAGGGATCTCTGGCCTGGCGTACGGACGCAGCTACATTGAGAGTGAAGCACAGGAGCTAATTTATAGCTGCACTGCACAGCAGTTTAGGACAGGAAGTGAAGGGGTTCTGTCACGGAGTGTGGGGGGACACAGGGCCCTGCACCCCCGGCTTCCTCTGATTCACCATGACTCTCAGCCAGCCAGTAAAGCAGAAGGTTTATTTAGACGACAGGAACACAGTCCAAAACAGGTCTTGCAGGCACAGACAACAGGACCCCCTCAGTTAGGTCCATCTTGGGGTCCCCGGGCGCCCCAGCCCCCTTGCGAGGTCAGATCCCCGTCTGCCTCCCAGCCCTTCCACCAGCCAGCTCCTGGAACTCCCCTTCAGCGACCCCTCCCACAGCCTTTGTTCAGTTTCCCGGGCAAAGGTGTCACCTGGCCTCTAACTCCTTCCTGGGTTCTCATGTTACATGCTCAGGTATTCTCCCTCAAGGAAAGTCTCCCATCCCCCAGTGCAGACTATCCTAGCCACACTCCCCTGTCAGCATTCACAGACCCCAGTAAGAACAGTCCCAGTTCGTCACATCTTCCATCACAAATTGTAAGTGAATAATCCCCTCTACCCCGCCCCGTCTCTCTCCTCCTGTCTCAGAGCGGCCGGTCGCCGTGGTGTTTGCCCGAGCGCCTCCCCCAGCCGGGACCCCCGCGCCGTTACTGCTGGTTTGCCGGTGTAATGATGCTGGTTCTGGCGGGACCCAACTGAGAGTGCCAATTCAGGACAAATCGCTTAAAACAGGGTAGTTACAAACCAAGGCTGGGGTTTTTCCACCTCCAAGGCACCAAACCAGCCAGACAGAGAGGACTTTGGTCTCACCCCACTGGCTAACCACAAGTCACACAAGCAATTCCCTTAGACACTCCAGTTTCCCAGTATCACCACCAGTGCCACTCCTTATGGGGACGAATGGTTATGAAAACCAATATCCCAGTAAAAGATAAGAGGTTCTCCCAATCCCAAAGGACCAAGCCCCAGACCCAGGTCAATATACAAGTCAGATCTTACCCACAAATCACGCTGTTGCCAATCCGTTAGAATCTAAAATCTAAAGGTTTATTCATAAAAAGGAAAAAGATAGAGATGAGAGCTAGAATTGGTTAAATGGAATCAATTCCATACACTCATGGCAAAGTTCTGGGTTCAGGCTTGTAGCAGTGGTCTCTGGGGGCTTTTCCTGCATGTCCTGAGTGGGATGGGGGTGGGTCCAGGCAGCGGGATTGGGGCGGAGGGAGGCAGAGGGGGTGGGTGGGGGTGTGGAGATGGATCAGGGGAGCAGGATGGAGGAGCTGAGGGGAACGGGACAAGACTGGGATGGGGGAGCAGGACTAGAGTGGGGGGAAGCTGAGGGGATGGGAAGCTGGGGGGAGAAGGGGTGGGACTGCAGGAGAGGCTGAGGGAACAGGGTGAGGGTGGGGGCTGAGGGCAGTGGGTCGGGTGAGATGATCGGGGTGGGGGGACTGCTTGGGAGGCTACCCACACTCCTGTCCCCGTTCCCAGCACGGCACCCCCTGTTTTACAGAGCAGAGCAGGCGCTGGGGCCCCGGCCTGGTCGTGGGCATCACCCTGGGGGGTCTGGCCGTAGCCGCCGTGGCCGTGGTGCTGTGGCGGAGCAGACGCAGGTGAGTCCTCTCCCTCTCGGGGATGGGGGTGGGGCCGTTGCACCCCCTAACCCATCCCCTCTGCTCTCTCCTTCCAGGGGCTACCAGGATGTTGGACCAGGGGAGTCCAGTCCCTGAGGGGGCGGCACCGGCCCGGGCCCCGGCCCCAGCGTGGGGATCGGCCCCTCTCCTGGGGACATGGACCTTGGGGCTGGATCTGTGCCCGACTCCAGAGCTGAGGGCCCCGAGGGCAGGACTGGATTGGGGGTGGGGTGGCGCTGGGAGATCGACCCTTTGGGTGCAGGGGGATATGCCAGGGGCTGGGGGGGTGTCTGCTCCCCCAGGTTGTGCTGTGACCATTGCACATGGGGGGGCAGGTTGGGGGGGCTGGGATCCAGGGTCCCCAAGGGCCACTGCACTCACTGGGGCCAGCGCTGGCCGGTGTCACTTGGCAAAGCCCTCAGGGAGGGGCTGCAAGCCGGTAGCTCAGAACAGGGGGGCTGGGAGCCCGGACTCCTGGGTTCCCTCCCCAGCTCTGAGAGGGGAGTGGGAGCTCGGTACCAGGACTCCTGGGTTCCCTCCCCAGCTCTGGGAGGGGAGTGGGGGCTGGTGGTTAGAGCAGGGGGGGCTGGGAGCCAGGACTCCTGGGTTCTCTCCCTGGCTCTGGGAGGGGAGGGGAGTGGGGTCTAATGGATGGAGCACGACTCCCGTGCCAGAGGCTGCCCCTGTGAATGTCTGTAACGTGCTAGTAAACGATGCTCAGAGCTGCACCTCGTGTTGTTACTGCTCTGCCCCCATCTCCAGGGACCACAGGACCCCCCCAGAGTCGCTGCCCCTCGAGCCGCCCCCACCACCGGGGCCTCGCTCCTTTCACTGCAGGTCAGAGTCCTTCCAGCATCCCCGAGGGCTGCAGCATCACCAACAGGCTGGGCTGGCGCTCTGGGGTGTCACCCCCTCTCCTCCCCCAGACCCCCCAACCCCTGCCTCCTGCGCAATGGGACAATGACCAGCCCCCCAAGGAGCTCTGAGCCCCGGGGCTGGAAGGCGGCTCTTGGGGGGGGGGGTCGGGTGGCCCAAAAGGTTAAATTTACCCCCACACTCCTGGGGTCAGAGGGGCCTTGGTGTGTCCTGCTCCATCTGCTGCTGCGGGGACCTGGGTCCCCCCCTCCCTGGAAAGTGCCTGGCGACTGCTGACACTGCCCAGCCCTGGTGCTCATTGGCCAATCCCTGGGGTGATGGGCAGCATGGGGTAAGAGCCAATGGGTGTGGGGGGCACCCCTCGGGGGATGGGCCTGGGTCAGAGCCCCCCCCCCCCCCAGGGCAGAGAGCCGGGACGTGAGAAGGGGAACGGGAGGCTGGGCTGAGCCCGAACCCCCCAAACTCCTGTTTTCACAGAGGCGTAGTCTGACTCTGCCAGGACCCTGATGCTGCCGGGGGTCGGGGGCTTCGTGCTGGGGCTGATCTCCCTGGCGCCCGGACTCCTCACCTACCTGAAGACTAAGGGAGGTGCCTGGCTCTGGGCGGGAACCGCAGCACCAGGGTGTGTGGTCAGGTGGGCTGCGGGAATCGGGGCCTGGGCTCCCCGTGCCAGAGGAACCCAGCCCCCCCGTGCCAGACACACTGTAATCTGCCCTGTAAGTGACCCATCCACGGCCTGGGGAGCAGACCGGCGTGGGAAACACCAGGCACAGTGCAAATGGTTCCCAGCAGCGAGCACAAGGGGGACCTGCCCTGTCGGGAGCCGGACGCGCCCGCACTGCTGGAGGGGCCTAGAGGAGACTGAAAAGGACGCTGAGGCCATGGCTGGCCACGAGCAGTGCAGTGTGGGGAACTGCGCCCACCCCCTTTGTGTATGTAGCTCGGCCTGACCCCTGCACCCAGGCCTGGCTCCTACAGCCCTGGGGGGGGGGGGGGGGCCCGCTGGGCAGGCCCTCCCTGAAGGGTTCATTGAACAGCACAGGCCAGCACCAGGTCCCTGCAGATCCTGGATCCCAGCGATCCCACAGCGCCCCCCCAAGTGTCCAACATGCCCCCAGCGTCCCAGAGGGAGGAGAATCCCACCCCCCACCCAGGGCCCCGATCTCCCACGGCCCCAATTCAGTCCTGCCCTCGGGGCCCTCAGCTCTGGAGCCGGGCACAGATCCAACCACAAGGTCCTAGAACGATGCTGCCTCTGGCGGGACACAACTGAGAGTATCAATTCAGGACAAATCGCTCAGAGCAGGGCAGTCACAGCCCAAGGCTGGGGTTTTTCCACCTCCAAGGTACCAAACCAGCCAGACAGAGAGGACTTTGGTCTCACCCCACTGGCTAACCACAAGTCACACAAGCAATTCCCTCAGATACTCCAGTTCCCAGTATCACCACCAGCACCGCTCCTTATGGGGATGAATGGTTATGAAAACCAAGACCCCAGTAAAAGAAAAAGGTTCTCCTGATCCCAAAGGACCAAGCCCCAGACCCAGGTCAATAGACAAGTCAGATCTTACCCACAAATCACGCTGTTGCCAATCCTTTAGAATCTAAAATCTAAAGGTTTATTCATAAAAGGAAAAAGATAGAGATGAGAGTTAGAATTGGTTAAATGGAATCAATGACATCCAGTAATGGCCAAGTTCTTGGTTCAGGCTTGTAGCAGTGATGTAATAAACTACAGGTTCAAATCAAGTCTCTGGAATACATCCCCCGCTGGGATGGGTCCTCAGTCCTTTGTTCAGAGCTTCAGCTTGTAGCAAAGTTCCTCCAGAGGTGTGAAGCAGGATTGAAGACAAGATGGAGATGAGGCAGCTGCCTTTTGTAGCCTCTTCCAGGTGAAAGAACACCTCTTTGTTCTTACTGTGGAAAATTAGAGCAAAATGGAGTTTGGAGTCACATGGGCCAGTTCCTGCATACTTTGCTGAGTCTCAAGGCATATTTGCCTTCTCTCAATGGGTCAGTTGTAGCTGATGGTCCTTAATGGGCCATCAAGCAGGCCAGGCAGAGCTAACAGCAGCTTGTCTGGGATGTCTCCCAGAAGCATAGCACAAGTTTAAAATACAGACAGTATAGAGTTATTATTCATAACTTCAACTACAAGATTGATACACACATATAAACAGCATCATCATAACCAGCCAATCGTAACCTCCTCATAGACACCTTATTTGACCTCCTTTATACAAGATTTGGTGCCACTACAGGACCTTGGTTGCAACAATGATCGATATGGTCCCAGTTCACATCAATAACGTCACAGGTTCAAGTCTCCAGGAGAGGGGCCGATCCCCACGCCGGGGCTGGTCCTGACCCCTCAGGGCCTGGACTCCCCTGGTCTAATGTCCTGGTAGCCCCTGGAAGGAGAGAGCAGAGGGGATGGGTTAGGGGGTGCAACGGCCCCACCCCCACCCCAGAGAGGGAGAGGACTCACCTGCGTCTGCTCTGCCACAGCACCACGGCCACGGCGGCTACGGCCACAACCCCCAGGGTGATGCCCATGACCAGGCCGGGGCCCCAGGGCCTGCTCTGCTCTGTAAAACAGGGGGTGCCGTGCTGGGAACGGGGACAGGAGTGTGGGCCCTGTGCCCTCAATGAACCCCTGCATTACCCCCATACTCTCTACCCCCACCCCACTGCCCTCAGCCCCCCATCCTGTTCCCTCTGCCTCCCCCGCAGTCCCCCCTGCACCTCCCACCCCAACCCACTGCCCTCAGCCCCCCACCCTGTTCCATCAGTCTCCCCCACAGTTCCACCCCTTCTCCCCCCACCTTCCCACCCCCTCGGCTTCCCCCCACTCTAGTCCTGCTCCCCCATCCCAGTCTTGTCCCGTTCCCCTCAGCTCCTCCATCCTGCTCCCCCTGATCCATCTCCACACCCCCACCCACCCCCTCTGCCTCCCTCCGCCCCAATCCCACTGCCTGGACCCACCCCCGTCCCACTCAGGACGTGCAGGAAAAGCCCCCAGAGACCACGACCGCCCCCCCCCCCCCGGGGACGTGCACCTACCCCAGGGGATCAGCAGGCTCCGGCCCCCCAGGCTGCTGTGCTGCACCCGGCAGGCATAGCTGTGCCCGGCGCCCGGCCCCACGGCCAGGGAGCTGCGCAGCTGGTAGGTCAGGTCCGCGTTGGGCAGGATCCCGCTGGAGTTCAGCCGCCCGCCCGGCCCCACCTCCTCCCCGTCCTGCAGCCAGGCCACGCGGACGGGCCGGGGGTAGAAACCGGTGACCCGGCAAACCAGCAGTACCGGCGCGGGGGTCCCGGCTGGGGGAGGCGCTCGGGCAAACACCACGGCGACCGGCCGCTCTGAGACAGGAGGGAGAGAGACGGGGCGGGGGAGAGGGGACGGTTCAGCCTGAGCCTCAGGGACTCACTAGCCAAGCCCAGCTCCATTCCCCGGGGTCAGGCGTTGGCCCCGCTGTCCTGGCCAGATCCTGCAGTTACCAGTGGTGACTGAATCCCCCTTCACTTCCTGTCCTAAACTGCTGTGCAGTGCGGCCATGAAATGGCTACTGTGCTGCACCCCAGATATAGCTGCATTTTTACACCAGGCAAGGGGTCCCTGTACAAACGGCCCCCTGCCCCACCCCAGATGTGGCTGCATATCAGTACCAGGCGAGGGATCTTTGTATAAGCAGTCCCCAGCCCAACCCCAGAGATGGCTGCATATGAGCATTGGGTGTGGGATCCCTGTATAAACAGCAAACACACCCTACCCCAGAGGCAGCTGCATCTCAGCGAGCGGGGAGTGGTGTCCAGCCTCACCTTGCCTCTCCAGAGACTCGTTCGCATACAGGACAAAGCTCTTGAGCTGATTGACACACGTTGTTCTCAGGAGAAACTGAAGCGTGATGCTTGCGCCCTTATCCCGGTTGAGAAGGTCCCGGGTGTACAGCGCAGCCACATTGTCCTCCTGCCGAGCGACCCATTTGCCTCCGTCCATGTCGAAGCTGATGAAGTCCTCCCCGTTCACCGCAGCCTCATAGAATCCCCTCGAGGAGCCGTTGGGGGGCAGCTCACAGCCGAGGGAGACCTGGGTAACAAAGGGGTCTGGAACAGGAAGGGCAGGGGGATGAGGACGGGCGTCCAGAGGTCCCAGGAGGGGGCAGAAACAGAGGGACGGGGGAGTAAAGACATAACGTCAGATGCCATGAGGATATTGGGACACACAACGGCGGCAGGATTGTGGGGCGGCCCTGGCTGGAGTTAGGGGTAAGTTGCAGTTTCTGTTTGTCACGGAGTCCCCGGGCGATGCTGGAACTGCTCCCTGCGAAGCCAGCCAGGACTCTGGGGAGCCTCCTCTCTGGGAGCAGACTGTCTCCAGGGCAAGAAGCTCACACGGCTTCACCTTCCTGGGTCTGACCTTGGAGTATTCAGCTTCCCCTGCCCCACCGTGCGCTTCCCGCAGCGAGTCCACCCGGGCAGGGTCCTGGGGCAGCCAGAGGGTCCTGCACCCCCCACTTCGCAGTCAGACGTGACTCAGCCAGCCGGGAAAACAGCAGGTTTATTAGGCGACAGGAACACGGCGTAGGGCAGAGCTCGTTAGCACAGGAATCAGTGACTTTCAGCCAAGTCCACCCTGAGGGGAGGGGAACCCAGAGCCAGGGCTCTGCCCTCCCCCTGTGCCCCAAGCCAGCCCAGACAGACTCCCTTCCAGCTGCCTGGCCCCTGCCCGGCCCCTTGCTCCTCCTCCGGCCTTTGTCCTGCTTCCAGGCCAAGAGTCACCTGGTCGCATCCCCCTCCTGGCAGTGGCATAGCCAGGTTTTAAGAGCAGGGGGAGCAATCATAAAAAAGGCGCCCCCCTTGGCTCCTCCTCTGGCCACGCCCCCCTTGGCTCCTCCTCTGGCCACGCCCCCCTTGGCTCCTCCTCTGGCTGCTCCGCGCCCACCCAGCTCCTCTCCCACGCCCGCCCCATCTCATCCCTGCTGCCATTGGCCATGGCCAGCCCTTCCCCCGCCCCTCTCCTGCCGGTGCCCGGTGCCCGCCGGGCCGGGGCTCGCAGCTCGGTGGGCTGAGCAGCAAGCGCCTGCCCGCCCGCCCGCCCGCGCCCGCCCGCGCTCCTCGCCCCACTCCGGCAGCCGGGCTGTTGCCATCAATTATTAATCGGCTGCCAGCAGCCGCGGCGGGGAGCGGGAGCAGCCGCGATGAGGGCGGCAGGGAGGGCAGGAGGAGGGGAGTGTGTGTGCGAGCTGCGCCTGGCTCACTGAGGCCGGCGGCAGCCGCCTCGCCGGGAAGGGCCGCCGCCCCGGAGGACACGGGAGGATGAGAGAGGAGCGGGCCCCACCCGCTGGCGCCATATAAGGTAACCCCTAAGGCGCCGCTTTTGAAAAATGTGCTGAGGGGAAGCGGCTGCTTCCCCTGCACCCCACTAGCTACGCTACTGCCTCCTGGGTCTCAGGTTACGTAGGGGCGGCCATAGATCCCTGCAGGCAGCTGGAGCAGCCCCCCCAAGTCACACCCCCTTATTCCCACCTCCTAGACCAGCAGTGGGGTGCCGAGTCTTCATTCATTCACTCTGATTTCAGGCTTCGCGTGCCAGTCATACGTGTTAACGTTTCTAGAAGGTCTCTCTGTAAGGCTCTCTATTATCTAACCACACTACTGTTATCTGTAAAGTAAACAAGGGGTCCCAAGTGCTTCAGAAGCGCTAGAAGGCAGGCAGAAGGGCAAACGCAGCGTGGTCGGCTATAAGCCATTTTAAGATGGGGGTGCTGAGCCGCCTCGTGTGCAACCCGCACTGTCCCAGGCTGGGGACAGTGGGCCACAGCGGGGAGGCTGCGGAGCACTGATCCAAGGCCAGGAGCAGAGCCCAGGGGGGCCTGCTGGGACTCCAGGCCGGAAAGCAGGCTGAGCAAGGCTGGCGATCCAGACCCCGGCTGGCAGGAGGTCAGCGGCTGGAACCCCAGGTTGGCAGCTGAGGTGAGTGGAGTTGGCGGCTGGTAGGGCTGAGCAGGCCGGAGGCCCGGACCCTGTCTGGCAGGGGGCCTGCGCTGGGACTCCAACCAGAAGCAAGGGGAGTGGGGCTGCGGCAGGGACCCCAGCTGGCAAAGGGCCAGCAGCCGGAACCCCAGAGCAGGGACTGAGGGGCTCAGCCCGCTGCTGCTCTGGGGTTTCGGCCGCTGGCTCCTGCCAGCCATGGTCTCAGCCTGCTGCCAGCCTGGGGTTCCTTCACCCAGGCCGGCAGCGGGCGCTGAGTGGGACTGGCGGTGGGACCCCGGCTGGCAAGGGGCCAGCAGCAGGAACCCCAGAGTGGCGGCGGGCTGAGCGGCTCAGCCCGCTGCCGCGTGCCATCAAAAATCGGCTCGCGTGCCCCCTTTAGCACGCGTGCCGTAGGTTGCTAACCCCTGACCTAGACATTGGTGCAATACACGGGGCGACTGAGGCACACACAGCATTCATGCAAAACAGTAAGACTCACATAGACTCACATACAACATAAGGGAAAATCCCCACTTCGTCACACTCTTTAAAGCTGATTTTTTCACGTGCATAGTCAGATTGTCTCGAAAATCGCTACATTACATCAGTGCCTGAGGCAGAGTTTGTGGTGCAAATTTGGGGCCCCTTGGTTACGGGGTGTCACGGAGTAGGGGGGGACTCAGGGCCCTGCACCCCCGGCTTCCTGCGATTCACCATGACTCTCAGCCAGCCAGTAAAGCAGAAGGTTTATTTAGACGACGGGAATACAGTCCGAGACAGGTCTTGCAGGCACAGACAACAGGATACCCCTCAGTTAGGTCCATCCTGGGGTCCTCGGGCACCCCAGCCCCCCTCCAGAGGTCAGAGCCCTCCCTGCCTCCAGCCACCTCACCAGCCAGCTTCCCAGACTCTGCCTTCAGCGACCCCTCCCACAGCCTTTGTTCAGTTTCCCGGGCAAAGGTGTCACCTCGCCCCAGCCCCCTCCTGGGTTCTCATGTTACAGGCTCAGGTATTTCCCTTCAGTCATTCTCCCATCCCCCAACGCAGACCATCCCAGCCACACTCCCCTGTCAGCACTCACAGACCACAGTAAGAACAGTCCCAGTTCGTCAAATCTCCCCCCTTAGAGACCGAACTGAGCGGGGTCACTTCAGCCAGTGACCCGGGGAAGTTCGAACCTACCCCCGTTCCCATGGATGCCCCCGCATCCCTCCCATTCCTTGGTGAGAATTACACCAGGCCCCTCCAGTTTCACGTCCCCCCTTAGGTCGGGGGTGCTCGAGGGCATTCGCAGTTCGCATGGGGGAAGGGTTATGCGGCCTGTGCCCTTTTCCCACCCCAATACCCCTGGGGTTCCAACTGGGCTGTGGTCTTCTCCCAGCGCTCCCGTCTGGAGGTCTGTGCTTCGGGCTCTCTTGGTTCAGAGCCCCCCTTTTAACCTTGGCCACCCTCCGGAAAGGCTCCTCTACACTGGGCAAGGGTCCTAAAGCCGTTTTCCCCTTGTCCCGGGCCTTCCTCCCCCTCTGACAGGGGTCACAGGATCGGCAGTACTGCCGGACAGTAACAAAGACCCCAGGCCAGTAAAAGCTCCGTAGCAGCCTCTGCTGGGTACGCCAGGCTCCCTGGTGCCCTGAGAGGGGGGTGTCATGGGCCCGGCACAGCAGCTGGCGGCGATACTTCTGGGGTACCACCAGCTGCCTCCTGATCCCCCCGACTCCATTTTCCCTGGGGGAGCCCATTCTCGGTACAGGAACCCCTTCTCCCACAGGAACCTTTTCCGGCCGCCTCTCCCCATGGTCTGTACCGCACCGAGGTCGGCCAGGTCCCTTATCTTCCGTAAGGAGGGATCTTTTTGCACCTCGGCCTGGAACTCAGCAGCTGGGACAGGGATGGCCACCTGTTCTCTCTCGCCGGCTGGGTCTGAAGCCGCAGCCTCCCTGAGCCGTGTCCCTGGGTGTTCCCTCCCCACCATGTTAGGGTCCTGCGCCTTGGGCAAGGCATCCTCCCCAAGGTCAGGGCGCAGTGCTCCTCGCCGGCTCTGACTGCGGGTCACAACCAGTGCATTCTGGGGGTTGCTTGGCCAGTCCTCCAGGTCCCCCCCCATCAACACCTCAGTGGGCAAATACGGGTGTACCCCCACGTCCTTGGGGCCCTCCTTGGGCCCCCACTTCAGGCGTACCCTCGCCACAGATACCTTGAATGGGGTCCCACCCACCCCCGTCAGAGTCAGGAAGGTGTTGGGCACCATCAGATCTGAGGCCACCACCTCGGGCCGGACCAGTGTCACCTCTGCGCCCGTATCCCAGTATCCATCGACCTTCCTCCCATCCACCTCCAGGGGAACAAGGTACTCTCTCCGGAGGGACCGCCCCGCGCCCACCGTATAAACCAAAAACCCTGAGTCTGGAGCATCCAGCCCCCCAGAGGAGCTGGCCTGGAGCTCTCCTCCCTCCTTAGCAGGTGGTACTCTGCCAGCCCCCCTTCCCTGGGAGTGCTGCCTCTCGCCCGGCTGGGTCTCTACCCAGTCAACCCTCTGTGGGTTTGGTCTGCTCAGTCTGTCCCTGAGCCTGGGGCACTGGGCCCGTATGTGACCTCTCTGGTCACAGTGATAGCAGACCATGTCCCGTGGGTCCCCTCGAGCGGGTCCGATGGACCTGACGCTGGATCTTCCCCTTTGGTGGGGTTTCTCCCTATTTTCCCGCTGGGATGGCCCATGGTGACTCTCGCTCTGCGTTGTGGTGGGACTGTTCCTTTGGGACTCCTCCCTGCCAGCCCCTGACCGGCTCTTCACAAACTCATCGGCCAGCCGGCCTGCATGTCGCGGGTTCTCTGGTTTTTTGTCCCTCAACCACAGCCTCAGGTCGGATGGGCACCGCTCATACAGTTGCTCCAATACCAGCAGTTTAACCAGGTCCTCCTTTGTCTGGGCCCCATCAGCCCACTTGCTGGCGTATCCTTCCATGCGGACGGCTAGTTGCAGGTATGAGATCTCAGGGGTTTTATCCTGACTCCGGAACCTTTCCCGGTACATCTCAGAAGTCAGCCCAAACTCACGTAGCAGGGCCTTTTTGAATAGCTCGTAGTTCCCTTTCTCCGCCTCTTCCAGTTGGCGGTACAAGGCCACGGCTTTGGGGTCCAGTAAGGGGGTGAGAACCCGGAGTCTGTCTGCAGGATCAACCTGGTGCAGCTCGCAGGCCGTCTCAAAGGCATCCAGGAAGTCATCCATGTCCTCCCCCTCCTTACGTGGGGCCAGGATGCACTTATCAAAGCTCCGTGCAGTCCTGGGTCCCCCCTCACTCACCGCAGCCGGGGGCTCGCGGCCCTTCAGCCTCGCCAGCTCCAGTTCATGATGCCTTTGTCTCTCATTCTCCTCCCGTTCATGCTGCCTCAGTTTCTCTTTCTCCTCCCGTTCATGCTGTCTCTGTTGTTCACGATCCTCCAGCTCTCTCAGTTTTAGCTCTATCTCCCATTCCAGCCCATTCCGCTCCACGGATGCTGCGCGTGGCCGGGAGGATCCCCTGCTGGCCGGGGGGGTCCCTGCGCCCTCGGTATTTGCTGGGCTCCTCCCCACCCTTCCCCTAGGCATAGGAAGGAGGGGTCTCGGGAAGCCCTCAGCAGCCGGCTGACCACTCCCAGATGGGACAGACACTGGGGCCTGCGCTGCATCTGCCAGGCTGCTTCCCTCAGAGACAGGAATCAGTTCATTCGCGCGATCTCCCTTCTCCAGCTGGGCAATGAGCTGTTCTTTGGTGAGCCTCCCAATGCGCACCCCCCTCTGCTTGCACAGCTCCACCAGGTCGCTCTTAAGCCGCTTGGCATACATCTTCCTGCTGGCCACTCACAGGCCTGTGTGCTCACCGCTCCCCACAGTCTCCAGGGAGACCCCTAGTGTGCCAGCCCTTCTCGAGGTCACCACCTCTCTGCCAGGGTCGAGCTGCAGACTCCTCCGCCCCTGGGACCACTCGCTGCGATCCCCCGGGGGACCCTGTTACTGTAAAAGTCCTTCTCGCTGGTCACACACTCCCAGGGGTGATAACCGTCTCTCTCTGACTCCTCAGCACGCCTGGTCCCCGTCAATCCCCCTTCGTTTTACTGCTCCCCAGTCACTTACTGCAGGAAGCGCCGTCCACGGGGTGCAGTAGATCCCACCGCTGCCACCAGTTGTCACGGAGTAGGGGGGGACTCAGGGCCCTGCACCCCCGGCTTCCTGCGATTCACCATGACTCTCAGCCAGCCAGTAAAGCAGAAGGTTTATTTAGACGACGGGAATACAGTCCGACACAGGTCTTGCAGGCACAGACAACAGGATACCCCTCAGTTAGGTCCATCCTGGGGTCCTCGGGCACCCCAGCCCCCCTCCAGAGGTCAGAGCCCTCCCTGCCTGCCACCTCACCAACCAGCTTCCCAGACTCTGCCTTCAGCGACCCCTCCCACAGCCTTTGTTCAGTTTCCCGGGTAAAGGTGTCACCTCGCCCCAGCCCCCTCCTGGGTTCTCATGTTACAGGCTCAGGTATTTTCAGTCAGTCTCCCATCCCCCAATGCAGACTATCCCAGCCACACTCCCCTGTCAGCACTCACAGACCACAGTAAGAACAGTCCCAGTTCGTCACACGGGGTTTCTGAGATAAAGACCCCCCCAAATGACCTGCTTTCAAAGGCTCAGGGTACACGTCAGGAAAGACCAGGAGCCTCCGCTCAGGGAGTGGGGCACGGGGCCTTTCCACTCTAGGAAGTGCAGGCTACAATCTGGCCCCAGATCTGGGGTGGAGAATGGGACACGGGTGTTTCCCCTCTGGGGGACGCCGGCTCCAATCAGCCAAAGGGCCAGGGACTGGCTGTCTTGCCCCCAATGACACACTCAGTGGCTGTGGTGAGTGTGTCAGTTCTCAGCACCCCGGGTGGGTGGGGGGAGGGATCCCCTCAGACCTCCATACTCACAGCCCTTTCCCTGCTGCTGAGCTATTCTGTTCACTTTAAAGATGAAGCTGAACAGGGAGCGATGGATCAGCAGCTCCAGGTCCTGCCACTGCTTCGGGGTCAGGCCCTGCTGGGCCCAGGGCTGCAGGAAACGGATCTCGCAGGTGCTGCAGTCCAGGGAGTGGGTCTCCAGGTCGCCCAGCAGGGCCATCCCCTGCATGTCCGTGGAGCTGGCGTTGTGGAAGACGTCGATTTGGAGCAGCCGGAGGGTGACAGACGCTGGTGGGAGAGGAGGGGAGGCTGGGGCAGGGGGCAGGGAACAAGTGGAGGACAAAGCGGGTGGGGAGAGAGATTAATGAGTCTCTGTCCCATGAACAATCCTGCACTATGGGGTCTCCCTGCTGATCCCTAACCTGCCTCCCCCGTCCTACTCCCCCAGCCAGGGTCACTAGCCCAGCGTGGTACTTCCCCACCCTGCCCCTAGTACTACACCATCCCCGGTAGCAAAAACAGAGAGGGGTCCCCACTTATCGGCCAGGGCCCCCCATACCCAGGGGAGGAGCAGCAGAGGGAGCAACATCCTGGCAGGGGAAGGGGGATCCAGGTTCTGGCAGACGTCAGAGCTGCTGCAAGACGAGAGGCCCAGGATCCCCATGTGCTTTCAGTTCCTCCACAGCTTTCAGTTCCTCTGTGGTCAAAGTGGGGATTGTCCCTTGTTATGTTGTATGTGAGTCTCTGTGAGTCTTACTGTTTTGCATGAGAGCTGCGTGTGCCTCAGTTTCCCTGTGTATTGCACCAATGTCTAGGAGGTGGGAATAAGGGGGTGTGACTTGTGGGGGCTGCTCCAGCTGCCTGCAGGGATGCTATGGGTGCCCCTTTGTAACCTGAGACCCAGGAGGGGGATGTGACCAGGTGACTCTTGGCCCGAAGCGAGACAAAGGCCGGAGGAGGAGCAAGGGGACGGGCAGGGGCCAGGCAGCTGGAAGCGAGTCAGTCTTGGCTGGCTTGGGGCGCAGGGGAAGGGCAGAGCCCTGGCTCTGGGTTCCCCTCCCCTCAGGGTGGACTTGGCTGAAAGTCACTGATTTCTGTGCTAACGAGCTCTGCCCTACGCCGCGTTCCTGTCGCCTAATAAACCTGCTGTTTTCCCGGCTGGCTGAGTCACGTCTGACTGCGGAGTTGGGGGGCAGGACCCTCTGGCTGCCCCAGGACCCCGCCTGGGCGGACTCGCTGTGGGAAGCGCATGGAGGGGCAGAGGATGCTGAATGCTCCAAGGTCAGACCCAGGAAGGTGAAGCCGTGTGAGCTTCTTGCCCTGGAGACAGACTGGTCCCAGAGAAGAGACTTCCCCAGAGTCCTGGCCGGCTTCGCAGGGAGCAGTTCCAGGGCAGGGGTGGCCAACCTGTGGTTCCGGAGCTGTATGTGGCTCTTCAGAGGTTAATACGCGGCTCCTTACCTAGGCACTGATTCCGGGGCTGGAGCTATAGATGCCAACTTCCCATGTGCTGGGGGGTGCTCCCTGCTCAACCCCCTGCTCTGCCCCAAGCCCTGCCCCCACTCCACCCCTTCCCCTGAGCCTGCCACGCCCTCACTCCTCCCCTGTCTCCCCCATCCCCCCCATAGCCTCCTGCACACGTGAAACACCTGATTGCGGTGGAAGGAGGCGCTGATTGGTGGGGGCAGCCGGCAGGCAGGAGGCACTGGGGAGCGGATGGGGGGCAGCTAACGTGTTACTGTGGCCTCGTGACTATGTGACACGCCGCAACTTTCAGTTCCTCCGCAGCCCACATGCCTCTCCGCCAACGTCTCTCTCTGTCTGTTTGCTCAGCTCTGTGCCCCAGCTGCCAGTCGCGGGAACCCTGTGGGGGCAACCATGCTGGAACACCGGGGCAATCGGGCATCCCTAAATGCCAGGGGAGAGCCCCAGTGCCCCCGCCCCGCCCCCTGCAGCACAGCCCCTAGCGCCGCTCTGGGGCAATGGGGAGCCCTGACTGCCCGGGCAGAGCCCCCTGCTGCCCCCGCCCCACTCCCTGCAGCCCAGCCCCTAGCGCTGCCCTGGGGCCATGGGGAGCCCTGACTGCCCGGGGAGAGCCCCCTGCTGCCCCCGCCCCGCTCCCTGCAGCCCAGCCCCTAGCGCCGCCCTGGGGCCATGGGGAGCTCTGACTGCCCGGGCAGAGCCCCCTGCTGCCCCCCGCCCCGCCCCCTGCAGCCCAGCCGGCCTGCATGTCGCGGGTTCTCTGGTTTTTTGTCCCTCAACCACAGCCTCAGGTCGGATGGGCACCGCTCATACAGTTGCTCCAGTACCAGCAGTTTAACCAGGTCCTCCTTTGTCTGGGCCCCATCAGCCCACTTGCCCTAGGCAAAAAAGCCACCCACTGCCCCCCCCCCAGCGCGGCAGGCAAAAAAGCCAGAGCGCCAGGGGGAGGGCGGCGAGCCCGGCTGGGGCCCCGCCGCGCCACCCCCCTCCAGGCGCCGCCCCAAGCACATGCTTGGTGGGCTGGTGCCTGGAGCTGGCCCTGGGGCTAATACTCCTTTGTTATTGTAGGGTTGCTGGGGAGCGCTGGGCTGTGGACAGGCTGGGTTGTTATTGTAGGGTTGCTGGGGAGCGCTGGGGCTGTGGACAGGCTGGGTGGTTATTGTAGAGTTGCTGGGGAGCGCTGGGCTGTGGACAGGCTGGGTGGTTATTGTAGGGTTGCTGGGAAGCGCTGGACTGCGGACAGGCTGGGTTGTTATTGTAGGGTTGCTGGGGAGCGCTGGACAGCGGACAGGCTGGGTTGTTATTGTAGGGTTGCTGGGGAGCGCTGGACTGCGGACAGGCTGGGTTGTTATTGTAGGGTTGCTGGGGAGCGCTGGGCTGTGGACAGGCTGGGTGGTTATTGTAGGGTCGCTGGGGAGCGCTGGGGCTGTGGACAGGCTGGGTTGTTATTGTAGGGTCGCTGGGGAGCGCTGGGGCTTCGGACAGGCTGGGTTGTTATTGTAGGGTCGCTGGGGCTGCGGACAGGCTGGGTTGTTATTGTAGGGTCGCTGGGGAGCGCTGGGGCTGCGGACAAGCTGGGTTGTTATTGTAGGGTCGCTGGGGAGCGCTGGGCTGTGGACGGGCTGGGTTGTTATTGTAGGGTTGCTGGGGAGCACTTGGGCTGTGGACAGCAGCGTGAGGGGTTCAGCCACCTCTTCCGCCATTACACCCAGCGCCTGGTGGGCCTCGGCTCCTTGGGGCATCAGGGCCTGATCCCACCCGATACACCCAGCCCATGTCCAGCACGGGGCTCCCCAGGGGTCGGGGTCTCTGCACAGAGCCCCAGTGAACAATGAGCTGGGTGGGTTCTCAGCACCGCCAGTGTTATTATACAGACAAAACTACACAGGATCTTTTCAGGGGGCAAGACAAAGATGCCACATTTATTATGATAATTTGATTTATGACCAAAAACTAATATCTTAATCCTTATACACACACACATTATACCTAATACCTATATATATATATATATATATATATATATATATACACACACACACACACACACCATTAGATGTGCTGCAGCTGCTGCTTAGTTACCAGTCCTGAACATAGCTTGAGTTCATGGCTTGAGTTTGCAGCTTGGGTTCGTAGCTCGTGGCGGTAACTGGCCAGGAAAGCCGGGCACAAGGACGAGCTGGGTCTCTGTTGGGCGCACCGATGCCCTTCCATGTTGGCAGCAGAACGTTACCCTCCAAAGTCTCCCATCTCACCCATCCTTTTTGTAGGCTTTAGTTTGAATTCAGAGTCTATAGGTCTTGCTGTGTCAGGCTGCCTCTGGGTGTGGTGATTGATCACCCGTCCATTGCAGACATGACTTTCAGCCTGGGACCTGGCTTTGATCTTCCTTTTATTGCACCTTTGTTCTTTTCTTTTAGGGTGGACTTTTCTTACTTGGTCAGGGCTCTTGTCTGCATCTTCAGCTGTTGGTGTTTGAACTCTGTTTCATCAGGCCAGGCTGGGGCTGGAGGTTGATTCCATCATCCATACATCCCTCATTCACACATCTGAACTAAACTAATAAGATTACAGCAGGGTTTGCAAAAATGAAGGTTGCAGCAAGCCCTTACAAAATAGAGTAAGCGTTGTAAAATGGGGTTTGAATTACAATATGGCAAACAGTGAACAGAAGTTACAATATAGACAAGTGTAATAAATGGTGAACAGACGTTACAATACTGAAACAGTGCAAGTCTCCTGATTTAAGCAGGAATTGGATTGACAGTGAAACTTACAAAGGCAGCTGGCTGAACAGCTATGGCTCTTAACAAGCATCTTAATTGTCAATTAGCCAGTTATTGGGGTAACCGGTTTTATGAATGAATATTGTTTCATTCATAAAACTTTACTTATGAAGTTACATTAATAAAGTGAGCAATTAAAAACAATTTCATTTATCAGTTCTACAGTGTCACTAGCAGAGCCCCAGCCCAGCCGCTCCCGGCCCCCAGGATCTGACCCGCCCCCATCGCTGCTCAGGAGGGAGAGATCTGGAAAGGCGTCGGGACCCCAAGCCTGAGACCTTCTCTGTCCAGCTCTGAGCACCAGGCCGGAGGGCTCGTTTCCATACTTCTCCCTCCTAGGGGACAGAGCAAGGGCCTGGGGTCAGGCTGCCAGACTCGGCCAGCGCCTGCAATGGCCCCATGGCCGTCCGGGGGCAGCGCTACCCCCCAGTGCAGATCCCAGCAGAGCAAAGGGCCTGGGGCGCTCCAGCCCCTTCCCTAGGGCCTGGGGCCCAAACCCCTTTGTGCTGGGGGTGGGGGAAGACGTGTGTCAGGGGGATTGGTTGGGTGGGTCCCAGGGGAAGGTTCGGGGCTGGCAGAAGTTCTGAGTCCCAACCCAACAAACGGCCCTGTCACAATTCCCCAAGTTTGGTGCCTTGGCCCAGAGTCCGGAAGGACCCGTTTGGAGTGTCAGGCCCCCTGCCACCGGGTCCCACTCTGCCTTCAGGGGGAGCCACATGGCTTCCGTGCCCTTGGGCCAAACCTGGGAGCCGTTAGCACCCCTGCCCCACACTGTGAGAGTCCGGCAGCGAGTCCCCCCGGGCTGGGCACCTCCCAGAGACATGTACCCCAAAGGGGGTGATGCCCCCCCAGCATGGGCAGGGACTCAGGCAGCCAGTCAAAGCGGGTGGGTTTATTAGGTGATTGGCACACAACCTAGGAAGCCCTGAGGCCAGCCCAGAGAAATGGGGTACAGCAGAGTTCCTTTGGGGGTCTCCCAGCCCCAGCCAAGCCGTGTGGACCCCTTGGCTCCCGCTTTGGGCCTCTTTGTCCCCTGTCCCCCTCTTTGTCTCTAGTTCCCGGGTGAGCTCACCCCCCACCCGGCCCCTCTTCAGTCCGTGTTCGTGGCCAGGGGAATGGGGCGCAGGTCCTTGGCTGAGAGGCAGGAAGTTGACACGCTCTGGGTCATTTGTTGGTTGCTAGGTGGCAAATGTTGCCGTGTTTGGCTTCGCTACATGGACCTGGGCCCCAAAGCCGAGACCGCTGGGCACCAGCCACCCCTGCCTCGCTGGGCCTCTGCCAAGAGTAAACAGCCATTTCCCCCCACCTAGCGAACAATTCAGCATATAGGGGAAACTGAGGCATGCAAAGTATTCAAATATTACAGACAATTGCCACTCCGTCCCACCCTCCCGCTCCCATCCCATCCTGACGGGTGCAGTGTGAACATCCAGCGCGTTGGAGGGAGCGGGGCAGGTGGTGCCATTGGGGGAGGCTGGGTCTGGGCGGCGGACACGGACCACGCTCCACAAAGGGGCACAGACCAGACCCCGTAGAGAGGAATTCTGGTCACTAACATCAGAGCGGAGCTGGCACCGCAGGAGGGTAAAGGCCCGTGTCCCATTGCCCACCTCCCTCAGCCAGCCCAGCCCCTCCCCTGCCCTGCATTGCAGCCAGTGCACCCTAATAGGAAAGGCCGGGGGGCCCATTCCTCACCCCGCTGAGCTGCCGGTCCCCCCACCCTGGGGCTGCATCAGAGCTGGAGCCTGTTGCGGAGTGGTTTTGCACCCCCCACTTCCTGCGATTCACCGGGACTCTCAGCCAGCCAGTAACACAGAAGGTTTATTAGACGACAGGAACACGGCGTAGGGCAGAGCTTGTAGGTACAGAGACCAGGACCCCTCAGTCAGGTCCATCTTGGGGGGTGGGGAGCCCGGACCCCGGTGCTGGGCCTCCCTCTGTTTCCCCAGCCAGCCCCAAACTGAAACTCTCCAGCCCCTCCTCTGGGCTTTGTCTCTTTCCCGGGCCAGGAGGTCACCTGATCTCTTTGTTCTCCAACACCTTCAGCTGGCACCTTGCCGGGGAGGGGCCCAGGCCATCAGTTGCCAGGAGACAGGGTGTCGGCCATTCTCTGTGCAGACACCATCATACCTGCCCTCTAGGGCTCCGCAACAATCACACCCCCTGATCCCATCATCTAGAGACTTAAGAAATTCAAAGGGGAAACTGAGGCACCCACGCAGTATTCAGAGAAAATATTAAGGACATCCCCACTTCGTCACAGAGCCCCCTAGAGAGTAACGGCCCCACGTCCCGGTCCCCCATGGATTGTCCCCCTGAGCCCTGCCTGTGGCCTGATCTCCACTTAATGCTTATCCCAGCAGAGCTCTGTAGGTTAGGGGTGACACCCACGCAGCGCAGAGCTCTGGGAGTCAGGCTGTTACCCCACACCCCAGCACAAAGCTGTGTCGCCAAGCCCCCCATGTGCACAGTCGCTCTGCAGAACTGGGCAGGTGTGGGCCGGGCGAGTGCCGTGCGGGGAGGTGCTGTCCCCACACTGCGGATACACCCCTCCTGGCAGCGCTGCGTCCACACTGGGCTGCCGGCGGAGCCGCACCGCTCGGGCCCTGCCCTGCAGACACAGCCCACGGCAGCAGGTGTCTGGATGGGAATTTGTCCATCTCCTGGTGTGGCTCTGGGCTGCTACGCACTCACCGCTGCTCTAACCGGCCAGACCCCACTCCCCTCCTACACTGGGGACAGAACCCAGGAGTCCTGGCTCCCAGCCCCCCTGCTCTGACCCACTGGCCGCCAGCCCCCTCCCAGAGCTGGGATAGAACCCAGGAGTCCTGGCTCCCAGCCCCCCTGCTCTGACCCACTGGACGCCAGCCCCCTCCCAGAGCTGGGATAGAACCCAGGAGTCCTGGCTCCCAGCCCCCCTGCTCTGACCCACTGGACGCCAGCCCCCTCCCAGAGCTGGGATAGAACCCAGGAGTCCTGGCTCCCAGCCCCCCTGCTCTGACCCACTGGACGCCAGCCCCCTCCCAGAGCTGGGATAGAACCCAGGAGTCCTGATTAGCTCCCCCCTCCCACCACTCAAACCCACTTCCCCTCCCCAGCCAGGACTGTTGTTATGGCTTTCTCACCGCAGGACCGAGGATCCTGGTCGTGCCCAGGACCCCCTTGGGCTCGGCGCTGCCCAGACGCAGAACAAACAGACAGAACCTACCCCCGGAGCCCGGGTCCCTCACCCCCAGCTCTGGGGGGGCCCTGCCCCCAGGAGCTCTCAGCCCAGCCTAGCCAGCGACTTGGAGCGGCCTCCCCGGCGCCCCGTAGTGTTATCAGGGCTCCCTGGGGGTAGCTGGGCCTATGTGCAACGGGGAACCCGCTTGCTACCCGGGCACCCAGCTCAGCCTGGCTGCCCTGCCAGGGCCCTCCTGGGTCCCCCACCCGCGCCCATCGCCTTTGTGTATGTAGCTGTGTCTGACCCCTGCACCCAGGCCTGGCTCCTACAGCCCCGGGGGCCCGCTGGGCGGCCCCTCCCTGAAGGGTTTATTGAACAGCACAGGCCAGCGCCAGGTCCCCGCGGATCCGGGATCCCAGCGATCCCACAGCGCCCCCAAGTGTCCCACGTGCCCCCAACGTCCCAGAGGGAGGAGAATCCCACCCCCCACCCCGATCTCCCAAGGCCCCGATCCAGTCCTGCCCTCTGAACCCTCAGCTCTGGAGTCGGGCACAGATCCAGCCCTGAGTTCCATGTCCCCAGGAGAGGGGCCGATCCCCACGCTGGGGCCGGGGCCGGTGCCGCCCCCTCAGGGCCTGGACTCCCCTGGTCCAACATCCTGGTAGCCCCTGGAAGGAGAGAGCAGAGGGGATGGGTTAGGGGGTGCAACGGCCCCACCCCCATCCCCGAGAGGGAGAGGACTCACCTGCGTCTGCTCCGCCACAGCACCACGGCCACGGCGGCTACGGCCAGACCCCCCAGGGTGATGCCCACGACCAGGCCGGGGCCCCAGGGCCTGCTCTGCTCTGTAAAACAGGGGGTGCCGTGCTGGGAACGGGGACAGGAGTGTGGGCAGCCTCCCACACAGTCCCCCCACCCCCGATCATCTCACCTGACCCACTGCCCTCAGCCCCCACTCTCACCCTGTTCCCTCAGCCTCTCCTGCAGTCCCACCCCTTCTCCCCCCAGCTTCCCACCTCCTCAGCTTCCCCCCACTCTAGTCCTGCTCCCCCATCCCAGTCTTGTCCCGTTCCCCTCAGCTCCTCCATCCTGCTCCCCCTGATCCATCTCCACACCCCCACCCACCCCCTCTGCCTCCCTCCGCCCCAATCCCGCTGCCTGGACCCACCCCCGTCCCACTCAGGACGTGCAGGAAAAGCCCCCAGAGACCACGACCCCCCCCCCCGGGGGACGTGCACCTACCCCAGGGGATCAGCAGGCTCCGGCCCCCCAGGCTGCTGTGCTGCACCCGGCAGGCGTAGCTGTGCCCGGCGCCCGGCCCCACGGCCAGGGAGCTGCGCAGCTGGTAGGTCAGGTCCGCGTTGGGCAGGATCCCACTGGAGTTCAGCCGCCCGCCCGGCCCCACCTCCTCCCCGTCCTGCAGCCAGGCCACGCGGATGGGCCGGGGGTAGAAACCGGTGACCCGGCAAACCAGCAGTACCGGCGCGGGGGTCCCGGCTGGGGGAGGCGCTCGGGCAAACACCACGGCGACCGGCCGCTCTGAGACAGGAGGAGAGAGACGGGGCGGGGGAGAGGGGACGATTCAGCCTGAGCCTCAGGGACTCACTAGCCAAGCCCAGCTCCATTCCCCGGGGTCAGGCGTTGGCCCTGCTGTCCTGGCCAGACCCCAATTCTGCCCCCTGCAGTTATCAGTGGTGACGGAACCCCCTTCACTTCCTGTCTTAAACTGCTGTGCAGTGCGGCTGTGAAATGGCTACTGTGCTGCACCCCAGCTATAGCTGCATTTGTACTTCCTGTATAAACAGCCCCCAGGCCTCAATCCAGAGGTGGCTGCATATGAGCACTGGGTGCGGGATCCCTGTATAAACAGCAAACACACCCTACCCCAGAGATGGCTGCATGGCAGCAAGTGGTGTCCAGCCTCACCTTGTCTCTCCAGAGACTCGTTCCCATGCTGGACAAAGCTCTTGAGCTCACTGACACACGTCGTACTCAGGAGAAACTGAATCGTGCTTCTTGTGCCCTTATCCTGGTTGAGAAGGTCCCGGGTGTACAGCGCAGCCACATTGTCCTCCTGCCGAGCGACCCATTTGCCTCCGTCCATGTCGAAGCTGATGAAGTCCTCCCCGTTCACCGCGGCGTCATAGAATCCCCTCGAGGAGCCGTTGGGGTGCAGCTCGCAGCCGAGGGAGACCTGGGTAACAAAGGGGTCTGGAACAGGAAGGGCAGGGGGATGAGGACGGGCGTCCGGAGGTCACAGGAGGGGGCAGAAATAGACAGACGGGGGGAGTAAAGACATAACATCAGGTGCCATCAGGATGTTGGGCCACACGACGGTGGCAGGATTGTGGGGCGGCCCTGGCTGGAGTTAGGGGTAAGTTGCAGTTTCTGTTTAAAGCTGATTTTTCACGTGCATAGTTGGATTGGCTTGAAAATCGCTGCGTTACATCGGGGCCTGAGGCAGAGTTTGTGGTGCAAATTTGGGGCCCCTTGGTTACGGGGTTTCTGAGATAAAGACCCCCCCAAATGACCTGCTTTCAAAGGCTCAGGGTACACGTCAGGAAACACTAGGAGCCTCGGCTCAGGGAGTGGAACGTGGGGCCTTTCCCCTCTAGGAAGTTCAGGCTACAATCTGGCCCCAGACCTGGCTGGCTGACTCTGGGGTGGAGAATGGGACACGGGTGTTTCCCCTCTGGGGGACGCCGGCTCCAATCAGCCAAAGGGCCAGGGACTGGCTGTCTTGCCCCCAATGACACACTCAGTGGCTGTGGTGAGTGTGTCAGTTCTCAGCACCCCGGGTGGGTGGGGGGAGGGATCCCCTCAGACTGCTCCATACTCACAGCCCTTTCCCTGCTGCTGGGCTAATCTGTTCAGAGTCCGGTTGAAGTTGAACAGGTAGTGATGGATCAGCAGCTCCAGGTCCTGCCACTGCTTCGGGGTCAGGCCCTGCTGGGCCCAGGGCTGCAGGAAACGGATCTCGCAGGTGCTGCAGTCCAGGGAGTGGGTCTCCAGGTCGCCCAGCAGGGCCATCCCCTGCATGTCCGTGGAGCTGGCGTTGTGGAAGACGTCGATTTGGAGCAGCTGGAGGGTGACGGACACTGGTGGGAGAGGAGGGGAGGCTGGGGTAGGGGGCAGGGAACAAGTGGAGGACAAAGCGGGTGGGGAGAGAGATTCATGAGTCTCTGTCCTGTTTACAATCCTGCACTACGGGGTCTCCCTGCTGATCCCTAACCTGCCTCCCCCGACCTACTCCCCCAGCCAGGGTCACTAGCTCAGCCGTGGGTACTTCCCCACCGTGGCCCTAGTCCTACACCATCCCCACGCATCCCGGTAGCAAAAACAGCAGGGGGGGGTCCCCACTTACCAGCCAGGGCCCCCCATGCCCAGGGGAGGAGCAGCAGAGGGAGCAGCATCCCGGCAGGGGAAGGGGGATCCGGGCTCTGGTGGGTGTCAGGACAGCGAGACGAGGGGCCCAGGATCCCCATGTGCTTTCAGTTCCTCCACAGCCCACACGCCTCTCAGACCGTCAACTTCTCTTTTTCTCCGTGTCTGCTCAGCTCTGCGCCCGCAGCTGCCAGCCCCGAGCCAATGAGGGCAGAGTGAGTCGGGGAGCGGGGGCAGCGCGGGACGGGGATCCCTGGCAGCAAGGTCAGAAGGACCAGGCCCTGTCCCCAGCAGACTCAGGCTAGGTCCACACTGGGACTTTGTCGGCAAAACTTTTGTTGTTTGGGTGTGTTTTTTTAACACCTCAGAACGACAAAAGTTTTACCCAGGCAAAGTACCGGTGTGAACAGCTCTCCTGCCGACAAAGCCGCTCCCGCTCCTGTGGGCAGGAGACATCTCTCCTGCCCACAAACAGCAGCTACACTGTGCGCCATTTAGCAGCCACAGTATAAGTGTGTGTGACGCCCCCTCCATCTCCTGCAGCCTGTGGTACCGCTGCTCCCCGCAAAGCCCCCCGCGCTGCCCTGTGGCATCGGGTCAGCCCTGACTGCCCGGGGAGAGCCCACAGCTGCCCCCGGCCCCACTCCCTGCAGCCCAGCCCCTAGCGCCGCCCTGGGGCCATGCGGAGCCCTGACTGCCCGGGGAGAGCCCCCTGCTGCCCCTGCCCCACCCCCTGCAGCACAGCCCCTAGCGCCGCCCTGGGGCCATGGGGAGCCCTGACTGCCCGGGGAGAGCCCCCTGCTGCCCCCGCCCCACCCCCTGCAGCCCAGCCCCTAGCGCCGCCCTGGGGCCATGCGGAGCCCTGACTGCCCGGGGAGAGCCCCCTGCTGCCCCCGCCCCACCCCCTGCAGCACAGCCCCTAGCACCGCCCTGGGGCAATGGGGAGCCCTGACTGCCCGGGGAGAGCCCCCGGTGCCCCCGCCCCACCCCCTGCAGCCCAGCCCCTAGCGCCGCCCTGGGGCCATGCGGAGCCCTGACTGCCCGGGGAGAGCCCCCTGCTGCCCCTCCCCCCCGCACTCCCTGCAACACAGCCCCTAGCGCCGCCCTGGGGCCATGGGGAGCCCTGACTGCCCGGGGAGAGCCCCCTGCTGCCCCCGCCCCGCCCCCTGCAGCACAGCCCCTAGCGCCGCCCTGGGGCAATGGGGAGCCCTGACTGCCCGGGCAGAGCCCCCTGCTGCCCCCCGCCCCGCTCCCTGCAGCACAGCCCCTAGCGCCGCCCTGGGGCCATGGGGAGCCCTGACTGCCCGGGGAGAGCCCCCTGCTGCCCCCGCCCCACCCCCTGCAGCACAGCCCCTAGCACCACCCTGGGGCAATGGGGAGCCCTGACTGCCCGGGCAGAGCCCCCTGCTGCCCCCCGCCCCGCTCCCTGCAGCACAGCCCCTAGCGCCACCCTGGGGCCATGGGGAGCCCTGACTGCCCGGGGAGAGCCCCCTGCTGCCCCCTGCCCCGCTCCCTGCAGCCCAGCCCCTAGCACCACCCTGGGGCAATGGGGAGCCCTGACTGCCCGGGCAGAGCCCCCTGCTGCCCCCTGCCCCGCTCCCTGCAGCCCAGCCCCTAGCACCACCCTGGGGCAATGGGGAGCCCTGACTGCCCGGGGAGAGCCAGGGGCCGGATTCACTCTCGGGCAGACCAGACGGGGCCCAGGGCTTGAACTCGTGGCCAATGTTCTGCAGCCTCCTCATTCCCCGCCCAGGGCTACTCCATTGGCCACGCCCCCTCCAGCAAGGCAGCCAATGGCAGGCGTTGCTGTGTCTCAGCGTCACTAGTTGCTGGACAGAGTCAGACGGGCCTCCACGAGGGAACGAGGAAAAGAGGCGGGAAACGGGCGGGGCGGTGGCGCGAGGCGTCAACGGCCACGGAGAGGGCGACAGGGGAGGGGCCAACTGTCACCTGAGGTGGTGGAAGGGGGTTGGGGGAGGGGCCACTGTCACCTGAGGGAGGGGGATGGACCAAATGTCACCCTGCTTGGGCTATGTTGACACACTCCTTTGTTATTGTAGGGTTGCTGGGGAGCGCTGGGGCTGTGGACAGGCTGGGTTGTTATTGTAGGGTTGCTGGGGAGCGCTGGGCTGTGGACGGGCTGGGTTGTTATTGTAGGGTTGCTGGGGAGCGCTGGGCTGTGGACAGGCTGGGTTGTTATTGTAGGGTTGCTGGGGAGCGCTGGGGCTGTGGACAGGCTGGGATGTTATTGTAGGGTTGCTGGGGAGCGCTGGGCTGTGGACAGGCTGGGTTGTTATTGTAGGGTCGCTGGGGCTGTGGACGGGCTGGGTTGTTATTGTAGGGTTGCTGGGGAGCGCTGGGGCTGTGGACGGGCTGGGTTGTTATTGTAGGGTTGCTGGGGAGCGCTGGGCTGTGGACAGGCTGGGTTGTTATTGTAGGGTTGCTGGGGAGCGCTGGGCTGTGGACAGGCTGGGTTGTT
The DNA here is from genome assembly GCF_028017835.1 of Emys orbicularis. Taxonomy (NCBI): domain Eukaryota; kingdom Metazoa; phylum Chordata; order Testudines; family Emydidae; genus Emys; species Emys orbicularis. The sequence goes on along the minus strand of NC_088695.1, from coordinate 937,967 downwards.
ATTGTAGGGTTGCTGGGGAGCGCTGGGGCTGTGGACAAGCTGGGATGTTATTGTAGGGTTGCTTGGGAGCGCTGGGCTGTGGACAGGCTGGGTTGTTATTGTAGGGTTGCTGGGGAGCGCTGGGGCTGTGGACGGGCTGGGTTGTTATTGTAGGGTTGCTGGGGAGCGCTGGGGCTGTGAGCAGGCTGGGTTGTTATTGCAGGGTTGCTGGGGAGCGCTGGGCTGTGCACAGGCTGGGTTGTTATTGTAGGGTCGCTGGGGAGCGCTGGGCTGTGGACGGGCTGGGTTGTTAATGTAGGGTCGCTGGGGAGCGCTGGGCTGTGGACAGTCTGGGTTGTTATTGTAGGGTTGCTGGGGAGCACTGGGGCTGTGCACAGGCTGGGTTGTTATTGTAGGGTTGCTGGGGAGCGCTGGGCTGTGGACAGTCTGGGTTGTTATTGTAGGGTTGCTGGGGAGCACTGGGGCTGTGCACAGTCTGGGTTGTTATTGTAGGGTTGCTGGGGAGCACTGGGGCTGTGCACAGGCTGGGTTGTTATTGTAGGGTCGCTGGGGAGCGCTGGGCTGTGGACGGGCTGGGTTGTTAATGTAGGGTCGCTGGGGAGCGCTGGGCTGTGGACAGTCTGGGTTGTTATTGTAGGGTTGCTGGGGAGCACTGGGGCTGTGCACAGGCTGGGTTGTTATTGTAGGGTTGCTGGGGAGCGCTGGGCTGTGGACAGTCTGGGTTGTTATTGTAGGGTTGCTGGGGAGCACTGGGGCTGTGCACAGTCTGGGTTGTTATTGTAGGGTTGCTGGGGAGCGCTGGGCTGTGGACAGGCTGGGTGGTTATTGTAGGGTTGCTGGGGAGCGCTGGGGCTGTGCACAGGCTGGGTTGTTATTGTAGGGTTGCTGGGGAGCACTGGGGCTGTGCACAGGCTGGGTTGTTATTGTAGGGTTGCTGGCCAGCACTGGGGCTGTGGACAGTGTTGTGCTGACACAGGAAATGCTCCGGGGAGGGGAGAGGTGTTCGACGTACCCCTGCCCTGGGGCTTATAGCTTATAGCTCAGCAGGCAGGTGGGGAACAGCCGGGGTCCCCTAGAGCCACAAGGAAAGCTCTGCCCCCCGACCACCCTGCCAGGATGTGGGGCAGCCCGAGGAGAGAGTAGGGAGATGTGTGGGAGGAGAATGACAGTAACGCTGAGCACCCACAGATGGAGGGGACACCGGGGAGAGAGTGGGGGAGACGAGGAGAGGGGGGGACAGGTGGGACCCCGAGTAAGGGGCACAATGGGAAAGGCAGAGAGAGGGTGCCCAGAGCTTGTGGGGTCCAATCCCCCGATATACTCAGTGTCCGCCCAGCACGGAGCCCCAAGCGGCATGTGAGTCCAACCCCCTCTTCCACCGTTACACCCAGCGCCTGCTGGGCCTGGGCTCCCAGCACCTGCGGGGCCTGAGCCCCCCGAGACACCCGGCGCCTGTCCCGAACGGGGCTCCCAGGGGCGTCAGGTGTCCAGCCACCTCCTCCCCCGTTACACCCAGCGCCTGCTGGGACTGGCCTCCCCAGGCTGTGTGGGATCCAGCCCCTCCCCACACCTTGCAGCTACCCAGAATGGGGTCCCCAAGGCCTGTGGGGTCTGATCCCCTGATACACACAGCAGCCACCCAGCACGGGGCTCCCCAGGGGTCGGGGTCTCTGCACAGAGCCCCAGTGAGCAATGAGCCGGGTGGGTTCTCAGCACCGCCAGTGTCACTAGCAGAGCCCCAGCCCAGCCGCTCCCGGCCCCCAGGATCCGCCCCGCCCCCATCGCTGCTCAGGAGGGAGAGACCTGGAAAGGCGTCGGGACCCCCAGCCTGAGACCTTCTCTGCCCAGCTCCGAACAGCAGGTTTGGTGCCTTGGCCCAGCCTTGGTCCTGAGTCCGGGAGGACCCGTTTGGAGTGTCAGCCCCTCTGCCCCCCGGGTCCCACTCTGCCTTCAGGGGGAGCCACATGGCTTCCGTGCCCTTGGGCCAAACCTGGGAGCCGTTAGCACCCCTGCCCCACACTGTGAGAGTCCGGCAGCGAGTCCCCCCGGGCTGGGCACCTCCCAGAGACATGTACCCCAAAGGGGGTGATGCCCCCCCAGCATGGGCAGGGACTCAGGCAGCCAGTCAAAGCGGGTGGGTTTATTAGGTGATTGGCACACAACCTAGGAAGCCCTGAGGCCAGCCCAGAGAAATGGGGTACAGCAGAGTTCCTTTGGGGGTCTCCCAGCCCCAGCCAAGCCGTGTGGACCCCTTGGCTCCCGCTTTGGGCCTCTTTGTCCCCTGTCCCCCTCTTTGTCTCTAGTTCCCGGGTGAGCTCACCCCCCACCCGGCCCCTCTTCAGTCCGTGTTCGTGGCCAGGGGAATGGGGCGCAGGTCCTTGGCTGAGAGGCAGGAAGTTGACACGCTCTGGGTCATTTGTTGGTTGCTAGGTGGCAAATGTTGCCGTGTTTGGCTTCGCTACATGGACCTGGGCCCCAAAGCCGAGACCGCTGGGCACCAGCCACCCCTGCCTCGCTGGGCCTCTGCCAAGAGTAAACAGCCATTTCCCCCCACCTAGCGAACAATTCAGCATATAGGGGAAACTGAGGCATGCAAAGTATTCAAATATTACAGACAATTGCCACTCCGTCCCACCCTCCCGCTCCCATCCCATCCTGACGGGTGCAGTGTGAACATCCAGCGCGTTGGAGGGAGCGGGGCAGGTGGTGCCATTGTGGGAGGCTGGGTCTGGGCGGCGGACACGGACCACGCTCCACAAAGGGGCACAGACCAGACCCCGTAGAGAGGAATTCTGGTCACTAACATCAGAGCGGAGCTGGCACCGCAGGAGGGTAAAGGCCCGTGTCCCATTGCCCACCTCCCTCAGCCAGCCCAGCCCCTCCCCTGCCCTGCATTGCAGCCAGTGCACCCTAATAGGAAAGGCCGGGGGGCCCATTCCTCACCCCGCTGAGCTGCCGGTCCCCCCACCCTGGGGCTGCATCAGAGCTGGAGCCTGTTGCGGAGTGGTTTTGCACCCCCCACTTCCTGCGATTCACCGGGACTCTCAGCCAGCCAGTAACACAGAAGGTTTATTAGACGACAGGAACACGGCGTAGGGCAGAGCTTGTAGGTACAGAGACCAGGACCCCTCAGTCAGGTCCATCTTGGGGGGTGGGGAGCCCGGACCCCGGTGCTGGGCCTCCCTCTGTTTCCCCAGCCAGCCCCAAACTGAAACTCTCCAGCCCCTCCTCTGGGCTTTGTCTCTTTCCCGGGCCAGGAGGTCACCTGATCTCTTTGTTCTCCAACACCTTCAGCTGGCACCTTGCCGGGGAGGGGCCCAGGCCATCAATTGCCAGGAGACAGGGTGTCGGCCATTCTCTGTGCAGACACCATCACACCTGCCCTCTAGGGCTCCGCAACAATCACACCCCCTGATCCCATCATCTAGAGACTTAAGAAATTCAAAGGGGAAACTGAGGCACCCACGCAGTATTCAGAGAAAATATTAAGGACATCCCCACTTCGTCACAGAGCCCCCTAGAGAGTAACGGCCCCACGTCCCGGTCCCCCATGGATGGTCCCTCTGAACCCTGCCTGTGGCCTGATCTCCACTTAATGCTTATCCCAGCAGAGCTCTGTAGGTTAGGGGTGACACCCACGCAGCGCAGAGCTCTGGGAGTCAGGCTGTTACCCCACACCCCAGCACAAAGCTGTGTCGCCAAGCCCCCCATGTGCACAGTCGCTCTGCAGAACAGGGCAGGTGTGGGCCGGGCGAGTGCCGTGCGGGGAGGTGCTGTCCCCACACTGCGGATACACCCCTCCTGGCAGCGCTGCGTCCACACTGGGCTGCCGGTGGAGCCGCACCGCTCGGGCCCTGCCCTGCAGACACAGCCCACGGCAGCAGGTGTCTGGATGGGAATTTGTCCATCTCCTGGTGTGGCTCTGGGCTGCTGCGCACTCACCGCTGCTCTAACCGGCCAGACCCCACTCCCCTCCTACACTGGGGACAGAACCCAGGAGTCCTGGCTCCCAGCCCCCCTGCTCTGACCCACTGGACGCCAGCCCCCTCCCAGAGCTGGGATAGAACCCAGGAGTCCTGATTAGCTCCCCCCTCCCACCACTCAAACCCACTTCCCCTCCCCAGCCAGGACTATTATTATGGCTTTATCACCGCAGGGCCGAGGATCCTGGTCGTGCCCAGGACCCCCTTGGGCTCGGCGCTGCCCAGACACAGAACAAACAGACAGAACCTGCCCCCGGAGCCCGGGTCCCTCACCCCCAGCTCTGGGGGGGCCCTGCCCCCAGGAGCTCTCAGCCCAGCCCAGCCAGCGACTTGGAGCGGCCTCTCCGGCGCCCCGCGGGCCGTAGTGTTGTCAGGGCTCCCTGGGGGTAGCTGGGCCTATGTCCCACGGGCAACCTGCTTGCTAGCCGGGCACCCCAGCTCAGCCTGGACACCCTGCCAGGGCCCTCCTGGCTCCCACACCCCCACCCGCGCCCACCCTCTTTGTGTACGTAGCTGTGTCTGACCCCTGCACCCAGGCCTGGCTCCTACAGCCCCGGGGGCCCGCTGGGCAGCCCCTCCCTGAAGGGTTTATTGAACAGCACAGGCCAGCGCCCAGTCCCCAAGGATCCGGGATCCCAGCGATCCCACAGCGCCCCCAAGTGTCCAACGTCCCCTGAACGACCCAGAGGGAGGAGAATCCCACCCCCCACCCAGGGCCCTGATCTCCCACAGCCCCAATCCAGTCCTGCCCTCGGCACCCTCAGCTCTGGAGCTGGGCACACACCCAGCCCTGAGTTCCATGTCCCCAGGAGAGGGGCTGATCCCCACGCCGGGGCCGGTGCCGCCCCCTCAGGCCCTGGACTCCCCTGGTCTAACGTCCTGGTAGCCCCTGGAAGGAGAGAGCAGAGGGGATGGGTTAGGGGGTGCAATGGCCCCACCCCCACCCCAGAGAGGGAGAGGACTCACCTGCGTCTGCTCTGCCACAGCACCACGGCCACGGCAGCTACGGCCACAACCCCCAGGGTGATGCCCACGGCCAGGCCGGGGCCCCAGGGCCTGCTCTGCTCTGTAAAACAGGGGGTGCCGTGCTGGGAACGGGGACAGGAATATGGGCTCTGTTCCATCAGCCTTCCCCGCAGTCCCCCCCGATCATCTCAACCGACCCACTGCTCTCAGCCCCCCTGACCCTGTTCCCTCAGCCTCCCCTGCAGTCTCCCCTGCTCCCCACACCGCAACGCCCTGCCCTCAGTCCACACCCTGATCCTGTTCCCTCAGCCTCCCCCGCAGTCCCACCCCTTCTCCACCCACCTTCCCACCCCCTCAGCTTCCACCCACTCTAGTCCTGCTCCCCCATCCCAGTCTTGTCCCGTTCCCCTCAGCTCCTCCATCCCCCTGATCCATCTCCACACCCCCACCCACCCCCTCTGTCTCCCTCCGCCCCAATCCCGCTGCCTGGACCCACCCCCGTCCCACTCAGGACGTGCAGGAAAAGCCCCCAGAGACCACGACACCCCCCCCCCCCGGGGACGTGCACCTACCCCAGGGGATCAGCAGGCTCCGGCCCCCCAGGCTGCTGTGCTGCACCCGGCAGGCGTAGCTGTGCCCGGCGCCCGGCCCCACGGCCAGGGAGCTGCGCAGCTGGTAGGTCAGGTCCGCGTTGGGCAGGATCCCGCTGGAGTTCAGCCGCCCTCCCGGCCCCACCTCCTCCCCGTCCTGCAGCCAGGCCACGCGGACGGGCCGGGGGTAGAAACCGGTGACCCGGCAAACCAGCAGTACCGGCGCGGGGGTCCCGGCTGGGGGAGGCGCTCGGGCAAACACCACGGCGACCGGCCGCTCTGAGACAGGAGGGAGAGAGACGGGGCGGGGGAGAGGGGACGGTTCAGCCTGAGCCTCAGGGACTCACTAGCCAAGCCCAGCTCCATTCCCCGGGGTCAGGCGTTGGCCCTGCTGTCCTGGGCAGACCCCAATTCTGCCCCCTGCAGTTACCAGTGGTGACAGAACCCCCTTCACTTCCTGTCTTAAACTGCTGTGCAGTGCGGCTATGAAATAGCTACTGTGCTCCACCCCAGATATAGCTGCATTTGTACTCCAGGCAAGGGTCGCTATACCAACAGCCCCTGTGCCCCACCCCAGAGGTGGCTGCATCTCAGCGAGCCGGGAGTGGTGACCAGCCTCACCTTGCCTCTCCAGAGACTCTCTCCCGTACTGGGCAAAGGTATCGATCCCATAGACACACATTGTTCTCTGGAGGAACGGAAACAGGGTGGAAATGCTCTTATCCCGGTTGACAAGATCCTGGACGTAGCTCCCCAGCTTATCCCTATGCCGAGTGACCCATTTGCCTGTGTCCACGTCGAAGCTGATGAAGTCCTCGCCGTTCACCGCAGCGTCACAGAATCGTCTCAAGGTGCCGTTGGGGTGGAGCTTGCAGCTGAAGGAGACCTGGGTAACAAAGGGGTCTGGAACAGGAACATAAGAACATAACATAAGAACGTCCGTACCGGTTCAGACCAAAGGTCCATCTAGCCCAGTATCCTGTCTACCGACAGTGGCCAATGCCAGGTGCCCCAGAGGGAGTGAACCTAACAGGCAATGATCAAGTGATCTCTCTTCTGCCGTCCATCTCCACCCTTTGACAAACAGAGGCTAGGGACACCATTCCTTACCCGTCCTGGCTAATAGCCATTAATGGACCTAACCACCATGAATTTATCCAGTTCTCTTTTAAACGCTGTTATAGTCCTAGCCTTCACAACCTCCTCAGGTAAGGAGTTCCACAAGTGGACTGTGCGCTGCGTGAAGAAGAACTTCCTTGTATTTGTTTTAAACCTGATGGAAGGGTAGGGGGGATGAGGACGGGCATCTGGAGGTCACCATGGGGGGGCAGAAATAGACAGACGGGGGGCCAGGGTTACGACATAATGTCAAGTGATATGAGGACGTTTGGCACAAGATGGCAGCGGGATTGTGGGGCGGCCCTGGCTGGAGTTCAGGGTACCTTGCAGTTTCTGTTTATAGCTGATTTTTCGAATTGCTCTAAGGTCCACATGTATAGACAGATTGGCTTGAAAATCACTGTGAGACATCGGGGCCTGAGGCATCTGGGGCCCATTGGTCATGGGGTTGGTGAGATATAGACCCCCGCCCAAATGACCTGCCTCTTAAATGTTTTATTTGTTTAGATGCTCTAGAGAAAACCGTAGCCCTGAGCCTCAATACACTTACACCCCTGGGCTCCCCTGAGCTCGGCTCTGCACCGGTAGCAAGGACACGTTTGGCTTCCCAACACAACGTTACACAAGTCCCCGGGCCTTGGTTCTGTCTGTGCAGTGGGACGCTGGGCAGTGGCACCTCTGCACACAGACAGTTCACACCTCTGCGAGCAATTGTTTCCTCAGCAGCACCTCAGGGCATGACACACCGAGTCACACACTCGCTCAGCGGGAGAGCCTGCAACCTCGGAGCCCCGGGAGAACCCATCCAAGCCCTGTCTCCGAGCGGTGCCTGTGGCTGTGAGCTGTGATCACACGGCCGGCTGTCACTCTGTCGTGAAACGCACCTGCCCAGGCAGATTGCCGTGAGACTAGCTCTCCCCCAGCAAGGTGCAGGGGAGACATTGTGGTGCACATTTGGGGGCAGGTGGTTAAGGGGTTTCTGAGAGAAAGTCTCGCCCAGGACCTGCTTTTAGTGCTCCAGCACCAGACACCCAGCGCAGACCCTGGGCTGAGCCGCTGAGCAGAGGTGAGCTGGGTCTGTCCCATGCCCTGGGGCAGCGCTGGTTGTGGGGCGGGGGAGGCACTATCTTAGCTCTGCATTTCCTGCTCTTGTGTTGGGGGTTTCATGGTTTGCAGAGTGTCAGTTTTCAACGTTCGGGAGGACAGGTGGCACCGTGAGCAGCCTACACGCTCCTTCCACAAAGGCCTTTGGTAGGACACGTGGCCATGAGCCTAGGGTCAGGGCTGGGACACGGGGCCTTTCCCCTCTAGGGCACACAGGCTACAATCTGGCCCCAGAGCCGGAGGACTGGCTCAGTGGGGTAGAGAATGGGACACGGGGTGTTTCCCTTCTAGGGAATGTTGGCTTCAATCAGCCTAAGGGCCAGGGACTGACTGTTTTGCCCTCCATCCACCCTGCCAGGATACACTCAATCGCTGTGGGGAGTGTGTCAGTTCTCAGCTCCCTGGCGGGTAGTGGGAGGGATGCCCTCAGACTGCTCCATACTCACAGCCCTCTCCTTCATCCTGAACCACTTTGTTCACCAGACGGAAGAAGTCAGACAGGTAGCGATGGATCAGCAGCTCCAGGTCCTGCCACTGCTTCGGGGTCAGGCCCTGCTGGGCCCAGGGCTGCAGGAAGCGGATCTCGCAGGTGCTGCAGTCCAGGGAGTGGGTCTCCAGGTCGCCCAGCAGGGCCGTCCCCTGCATGTCCGTGGAGCTGGCGTTGTGGAAGACGGTGGTTTTAAGCACCCGGAGGGTGAGAGATACTGGGGGGAGATGAGGGGAGGCTGGGGGGAGGCGTCAGGAAACAAGTGGAGAACAAAGCGGGTGGGGAGAGAGATTAATGAGTCTCCCAGGCTCCAGGATATCCCTGCAGACCCCTAAACCGCCTCCCCCCTCCTCCTTCACCCCCAGGAAGGGTCACTAGCCCAGCGTGGTGCTGCCCCACCCTGGCTTTAGTATTACACCATCCCCTCTCCCCCAGTAGCAAAATGGGCACGGAGGGGGGTCTCCACTTACCGGCCAGGGCCCCCCATGCCCAGGGGAGGAGCAGCAGAGGGAGCAGCATCCTGGCAGAGGAAGGGGGATCCGGGCTGTGGCAGGTGTCAGGGCAGCGGGACGAGGGGCCCGGGGTCGCCCACATGCTGTACGTTCCTACCCAGGGCACACGCCTCTCTGCCCACTTCTCTCTTTGTCTGTCTCTGCTCAGCTCTGCGCCCGCAGCTGCCAGCCCCGAGCCAATCAGGGCAGAGTGAGTCGGGGAGCGGGGGCAGCGCGGGAGGGGGATCCCTGGCAGCAAGATCAGAACCAGGCCCTGTCCCACGGTCAGTGTGTGCGATGCCCCCTCCATCTCCTCCAGCCTGGGGTACCGCTGCTCCCAGCCCAGCCCCTAGCACCGCCCTGGGGCAATGGGGAGCCCTGACTGCCCGGGCAGAGCCCCCTGCTGCCCCCCGCCCCGCCCCGCCCCCTGCAGCACAGCCCCTAACGCCGCCATGGGGCAATGGGGAGCTCTGACTGCCAGGGGAGAGCCCCCTGCTGCCCCCCGCCCCACTCCCTGCAGCACAGCCCCTAGCGCCGCTCTGGGGCAATGGGGAGCCCTGACTGCCCGGGCAGAGCCCCCTGCTGCCCCCCGCCCCGCCCCGCCCCCTGCAGCACAGCCCCTAACGCCGCCATGGGGCAATGGGGAGCTCTGACTGCCAGGGGAGAGCCCCCTGCTGCCCCCTGCCCCACTCCCTGCAGCCCAGCCCCTAGCGCCGCCCTGGGGCAATGGGGAGCCCTGACTGCCCGGGGAGAGCCCCCTGCTGCCCCCCGCCCCGCCCCCTGCAGCCCAGCCCCTAGCGCCGCCCTGGGGCAATGGGGAGCCCTGACTGCTCGGGGAGAGCCCCCTGGTGCCCCCCGCCCCGCCCCCTGCAGCACAGCCCCTAGCGCCGCCCTGGGGCAATGGGGAGCCCTGACTGCCCGGGGAGAGCCCCCGGCTGCCCCCCGCCCCGCCCCCTGCAGCCCAGCCCCTAGCGCCGCCCTGGGGCAATGGGGAGCCCTGACTGCTCGGGGAGAGCCCCCTGGTGCCCCCCGCCCCGCCCCCTGCAGCACAGCCCCTAGCGCCGCCCTGGGGCCACGGGGAGCCCTGACTGCCCGGGGAGAGCCCCCTGCTGCCCCCCGCCCCGCCCCCTGCAGCACAGCCCCTAGCGCCGCCCTGGGGCCATGGGGAGCCCTGACTGCCCGGGGAGAGCGCCCCACCCCCATGTAGGGCCAGATTCACACATAGGCAAACTAGGCAGGTACCCAGGACTCAAATCTGTGGCGGGACGCAAAACTGTTGAGCCGGCGCCCTGCTCCTCACCCCGCCTGGGGGGCCGCCCCCCATCCCTGCACCCTGGCACCGCCCCACACTTGGCCATGCAAAGAGGGGACGTTGGGGGGGGAGAGCGAGCCCCTCACTCATCCCACAGTGGGGCTGGGGCCGGCTGCCCTGGAGTGAACAGAGGCGATGGGGGAGGTGTGTGGGGGGTCACTCCCTGCCTGCCCCTCCCCTCTCTCAGTAGCCCCATCCATCCCTCCCAATAGCCACGCCCTCTTTCCTATTAGCCCCTCACCCTCTCTGCCCCTTCCTCCCGCTCGCTAGCCACGCCCACTCTGTGGCACCGCTTCCCCATACTCCTCCCAGCCCTCTCCCGGGCTCCGCCCTTTCCTCCTCATCCCTTCAGGCAGGACAGCCAATCAGGACGCGCTGCCGTGTGTCTGCGTCAGTAGTTGCCGGGGAGACTCATCCTGAGCGTCAGGAGGGAGCGAGGAAAAAAAGGCGGGAACTGGGGGGGGGCGAGGCTCCAAAGCCCCCAGACAGTGGGAAGTGAGAAGGGCCAATTGTCACCTGAGGGAGGGGGAGGAGCCAACTGTCACCTCAGGGGGCGGGAGGGGGAGGGTAAACTGTCACTTCAGGGAGTATGACGGGGAGGGGTCAACAGTCACCAAAGGGGGAGGACCCAACTGTCATCCCTCAGGCTATAGACAGGCTGGGTTGTTATTGTAGGGTTGCTGGGGAGCGCTGGGCTGCGGACAGGCTGGGTTGTTATTGTAGGGTTGCCGGGGAGCGCTGGGCTGTGGACAGGCTGGGTGGTTATTGTAGGGTTGGTGGGGAGCGCTGGGGCTGTGGACAGGCTGGGTTGTTATTGTAGGGTTGCTGGGGAGCGCTGGGCTGTGGACAGGCTGGGTTGTTATTGTAGGGTTGGTGGGGAGCGCTGGGCTGCGGACAGGCTGGGTTGTTATTGTAGGGTTGGTGGGGAGCGCTGGGGCTGTGGACAGGCTGGGTTGTTATTGTAGGGTTGCTGGGGAGCGCTGGGCTGTGGACAGGCTGGGTTGTTATTGTAGGGTAGCTGGGGAGCGCTCGGGCTGTGGACAGGCTGGGTTGTTATTGTAGGGTCGCTGGGGAGCGCTGGGCTATGGACAGGCTGGGTGGTTATTGTAGGGTTGCCGGGGAGCGCTGGGCTGTGGACAGGCTGGGTGGTTATTGTAGGGTCGCTGGGGAGCGCTGGGGCTGTGGACAGGCTGGGTGGTTATTGTAGGGTTGCTGGGGAGCGCTGGGCTGTGGACAGGCTGGGTGGTTATTGTAGGGTTGCTGGGGAGCGCTGGGGCTGTGGACAGGCTGGGTTGGTATTGTAGGGTTGCTGGGGAGCGCTGGGCTGTGGACAGGCTGGGTTGTTATTGTAGGGTTGCTGGGGAGCGCTGGGCTGTGGACAGGCTGGGTTGTTATTGTAGGGTAGCTGGGGAGCGCTCGGGCTGTGGACAGGCTGGGTTGTTATTGTAGGGTCGCTGGGGAGCGCTGGGCTATGGACAGGCTGGGTGGTTATTGTAGGGTAGCTGGGGAGCGCTCGGCTATGGACAGGCTGGGTTGTTATTGTAGGGTTGCTGGGGAGCGCTGGGGCTGTGCACAGGCTGGGTTGTTATTGTAGTGTTGCTGGGGAGCGCTGGGGCTGTGGACAGGCTGGGATGTTATTGTAGGGTTCCTGGGGAGCACTGGGCTGTGGACAGGCTGGGTTGTTATTGTAGGGTTGCTGGGGAGCGCTGGGGCTGTGGACAGGCTGGATGGTTATTGTAGGGTTGCTGGGGAGCGCTGGGCTGTGGACAGGCTGGGTTGTTATTGTAGGGTTGCTGGGGAGCGCTGGGCTGTGGACAGGCTGGGTGGTTATTGTAGGGTTGGTGGGGAGCGCTGGGCTGCGGACAGGCTGGGTGGTTATTGTAGGGTTGCTGGGGAGCGCTGGGCTGCGGACAGGCTGGGTTGTTATTGTAGGGTTGCTGGGGAGCGCTGGGCTGCGGACAGGCTGGGTTGTTATTGTAGGGTTGCTGGGGAGCGCTGGGCTGCGGACAGGCTGGGTTGTTATTGTAGGGTTGCTGGGGAGCGCTGGGCTGTGGACAGGCTGGGTGGTTATTGTAGGGTTGCTGGGGAGCGCTGGGCTGTGGACAGGCTGTGTTGTTACTGTAGGGTTGCTGGGGAGCGCTGGGCTGTGGACAGGCTGGGTGGTTATTGTAGGGTTGCTGGGGAGCGCTGGGGCTGTGGACAGGCTGGGTTGTTATTGTAGGGTCGCTGGGGAGCGCTGGGGCTGTGGACAGGCTGGGTGGTTATTGTAGGATCGCTGGGGAGTGCTGGGCTGCGGACAGGCTGGGTTGTTACTGTAGGGTCGCTGGGGAGCGCTGGGCTGCGGACAGGCTGGGTGGTTATTGTAGGGTTGGTGGGGAGCGCTGGGCTGCGGACAGGCTGGGTGGTTATTGTAGGGTTGCTGGGGAGCGCTGGACTGCGGACAGACTGGGTGGTTATTGTAGGGTTGCTGGGGAGCGCTGGACTGCGGACAGGCTGGGTTGTTATTGTAGGGTTGCTGGGGAGCGCTGGGCTGCGGACAGGCTGGGTGGTTATTGTAGGGTTGCTGGGGAGCACTGGGGCTGTGGACAGGCTGGGTTGTTATTGTAGGGTTGCTGGGGAGCGCTTGGCTGTGGACAGGCTGGATTGTTATTGTAGGCTTGCCGGGGAGCACTGGGGCTGTGGACAGGCTGGGTTGTTATTGTAGGGTTGCTGGGGAGCGCTGGGCTGTGGACAGGCTGGGTTGTTATTGTAGGGTTGCTGGCGAGCGCTGGGCTGTGGACAGGCTGGGTTGTTACTGTAGGGTTGCTGGGGAGCGCTGGGCTGTGGACAGGCTGGGTGGTTATTGTAGGGTTGCTGGGGAGCGCTGGGGCTGTGGACAGGCTGGGTTGTTACTGTAGGGTTGCTGGGGAGCGCTGGGCTGTGGACAGGCTGGGTGGTTATTGTAGGGTTGCTGGGGAGCGCTGGGGCTGTGGACAGGCTGGGTTGTTATTGTAGGGTCGCTGGGGAGCGCTGGGGCTGTGGACAGGCTGGGTTGTTATTTTAGGGTCGCTGGGGAGCGCTGGGCTGTGGACAGGCTGGGTTGTTACTGTAGGGTCGCTGGGGAGCGCTGGGGCTGTGGACAGGCTGGGTGGTTATTGTAGGGTTGGTGGGGAGCGCTGGGCTGTGGACAGGCTTGGTGGTTATTGTAGGGTTGCTGGGGAGCGCTGGGCTGTGGACAGGCTGGGTGGTTATTGTAGGGTTGGTGGGGAGCGCTGGGCTGTGGACAGGCTGAGTGGTTATTGTAGGGTTGGTGGGGAGCGCTGGGCTGTGGACAGGCTGGGTGGTTATTGTAGGGTTGGTGGGGAGCGCTGGGCTGTGGACAGGCTGGGTGGTTATTGTAGGGTAGCTGGGGAGCGCTCGGGCTGTGGACAGGCTGGGTGGTTATTGTAGGGTTGCTGGGGAGCGCTGGGGCTGTGCACAGGCTGGGTTGTTATTGTAGTGTTGCTGGGAAGCGCTGGGGCTGTGGACAGGCTGGGATGTTATTGTAGGGTTGCTGGGGAGCACTGGGCTGTGGACAGGCTGGGTTGTTATTGTAGGGTTGCTGGGGAGCGCTGGGGCTGTGGACAGGCTGGGTGGTTATTGTAGGGTTGCTGGGGAGCGCTGGGCTGCGGACAGGCTGGGTGGTTATTGTAGGGTTGGTGGGGAGCGCTGGGCTGTGGACAGGCTGGGTGGTTATTCTAGGGTTGCTGGGGAGCGCTGGGCTGTGGACAGGCTGGGTAGTTATTGTAGGGTTGCTGGGGAGCGCTGGGCTGTGGACAGGCTGGGTGGTTATTGTAGGGTTGCTGGGGAGCGCTGGGCTGTGGACAGGCTAGGTGGTTATTGTAGGGTTGCTGGGGAGCGCTGGGCTGTGGACAGCCTGGGTTGTTATTGTAGGGTTGGTGGGGAGCGCTGGGGCTGCGGACAGGCTGGGTGGTTATTGTAGGGTTGGTGGGGAGCGCTGGGCTGCGGACAGGCTGGGTGGGTATTGTAGGGTTGCTGGGGAGCGCTGGGCTGCGGACAGGCTGGGTGGTTATTGTAGGGTTGCTGGGGAGCGCTGGGCTGCGGACAGGCTGGGTTGTTATTGTAGGGTTGCTGGGGAGCGCGGGGCTGCGAACAGGCTGGGTTGTTATTGTAGGGTTGCTGGGGAGCGCTGGGCTGCGGACAGGCTGGGTTGTTATTGTAGGGTTGCTGGGGAGCGCTGGGCTGCGGACAGGCTGGGTTGTTATTGTAGGGTTGCTGGGGAGCGCTGGGCTGCGGACAGGCTGGGTTGTTATTGTAGGGTTGCTGGGGAGCGCTGGGCTGTGGACAGGCTGGGTGGTTATTGTAGGGTTGTTGGGGAGCGCAGGGCTGTGGACAGGCTGGGTGGTTATTGTAGGGTTGCTGGGGAGCGCTGGGGCTGTGGACAGGCTGGGTTGTTATTGTAGGGTCTCTGGGGAGCGCTGGGGCTGTGGACAGGCTGGGTTGTTATTGTAGGGTCACTGGGGAGTGCTGGGCTGTGGACAGGCTGGGTTGTTATTGTAGGGTTGCTGGGGAGCGCTGGGCTGTGGACAGGCTGGGTGGTTATTGTAGGGTTGCTGGGGAGCGCTGGGCTGTGGACAGGCTGGGTGGTTATTGTAGGGTTGCTGGGGAGCGCTGGGCTGTGGACAGGCTGGGTGGTTATTGTAGGGTTGCTGGGGAGCGCTGGACTGCGGACAGGCTGGGTTGTTATTGTAGGGTTGCTGGGGAGCGCTGGGCTGCGGACAGGCTGGGTGGTTATTGTAGGGTTGCTGGGGAGCACTGGGGCTGTGGACAGGCTGGGTTGTTATTGTAGGGTTGCTGGGGAGCGCTTGGCTGTGGACAGGCTGGATTGTTATTGTAGGGTTGCCGGGGAGCACTGGGGCTGTAGACAGGCTGGGTTGTTATTGTAGGGTTGCTGGGGAGCGCTGGGCTGTGGACAGGCTGGGTTCTTATTGTAGGGTTGCTGGGGAGCGCTGGGCTGTGGACAGGCTGGGTTGTTACTGTAGGGTTGCTGGGGAGCGCTGGGCTGTGGACAGGCTGGGTTGTTATTGTAGGGTCGCTGGGGAGCGCTGGGGCTGCGGACAGGCTGGGTGGTTATTGTAGGGTTGCTGGGGAGCGCTGGGCTGTGGACAGGCTGGGTTGTTATTGTAGGGTTGCTGGGGAGCGCTGGGCTGTGGACAGGCTGGGTGGTTATTGTAGGGTTGGTGGGGAGCGCTGGGCTGTGGACAGGCTGGGTGGTTATTGTAGGGTTGCTGGGGAGCGCTCGGCTGTGGACAGGCTGGGTGGTTATTGTAGGGTTGTTGGGGAGCGCTAGGCTGTGGACAGGCTGGGTTGTTATTGTAGGGTTGGTGCGGAGCGCTGGGGCTGTGGACAGGCTGGGTGGTTATTGTAGGGTTGCTGGGGAGCGCTGGGCTGAGGACAGGCTGGGTGGTTATTGTAGGGTTGTTGGGGAGCGCTGGGCTGTGGACAGGCTGGGTTGTTATTGTAGGGTTGCTGGGGAGCGCTGGGCTGCGGACAGGCTGGGTTGTTATTGTAGGGTTGCTGGGGAGCGCTGGGCTGTGGACAGGCTGGGTGGTTATTGTAGGGTTGCTGGGGAGCGCTGGGCTGTGGACAGGCTGGGTTGTTACTGTAGGGTTGCTGGGGAGCGCTGGGCTGTGGACAGGCTGGGTGGTTATTGTAGGGTTGCTGGGGAGCGCTGGGGCTGTGGACAGGCTGGGTTGTTATTGTAGGGTCGCTGGGGAGCGCTGGGGCTATGGACAGGCTGGGTTATTATTGTAGGGTCGCTGGGGAGTGCTGGGCTGCGGACAGGCTGGGTTGTTACTGTAGGGTCGCTGGGGAGCGCTGGGCTGCGGACAGGCTGGGTGGTTATTGTAGGGTTGGTGGGGAGCGCTGGGCTGCGGACAGGCTGGGTGGTTATTGTAGGGTTGCTGGGGAGCGCTGGACTGCGGACAGGCTGGGTGGTTATTGTAGGGTTGCTGGGGAGCGCTGGACTGCGGACAGGCTGGGTTGTTATTGTAGGGTTGCTGGGGAGCGCTGGGCTGCGGACAGGCTCGGTGGTTATTGTAGGGTTGCTGGGGAGCACTGGGGCTGTGGACAGGCTGGGTTGTTATTGTAGGGTTGCTGGGGAGCGCTGGGCTGTGGACAGGCTGGGTTGTTATTGTAGGGTTGTTGGGGAGCGCTGGGCTGTGGACAGGCTGGGTTGTTATTGTAGGTTTGCTGGGGAGCGCTGGGCTGTGGACAGGCTGGGTGGTTATTGTAGGGTTGGTGGGGAGCGCTGGGGCTGTGGACAGGCTGGGTTGTTATTGTAGGGTTGCTGGGGAGCGCTGGGCTGTGGACAGGCTGGGTTGTTACTGTAGGGTTGCTGGGGAGCGCTGGGGCTGTGCACAGGCTGGGTTGTTATTGTAGTGTTGCTGGGAAGCGCTGGGGCTGTGGACAGGCTGGGTTGTTATTGTACGGTTGCTGGGGAGCGCTGGGCTGTGGGCAGGCTGGGTTACTGTAGGGTTGCTGGGGAGCGCTCGGGCTGTGGACAGGCTGGGTTGTTATTGTAGGGTTGCAGGGGAGCGCTGGGCTGTGGGCAGGCTGGGTTGTTATTGTAGGGTTGGTGGGGAGCGCTGGGGCTGTGGACAGGCTGGGTTGTTATTGTAGGGTTGCTGGGGAGCGCTGGGCTGTTGACAGGCTGGGTTGTTATTGTAGGGTTGCTGGGGAGCGCTGGGCTGTGGACAGGCTGGGTTGTTATTGTAGTGTTGCTGGGGAGCGCTGGGATGTGGACAGGCTGGGTTGTTATTGTAGGGTTGCTGGGGAGCGCTGGGCTGTGGACTGGCTGCGTTGTTATTGTAGGGTTGCTGGGGAGCGCTGGGCTGTGGACAGGCTGGGTTGTTATTGTAGGGTTGCTCCTCAGTGCTGTGCTGCCTCACGCTGGTCTCATGATAACAGAGACATGCAATGACCATGCCCGGTTGGATTCAGTGCAAATCACTGCCTCATGGCAGGGACCCTATGTGGGGTACGGTTGTTCTGGGGGTGGGGGGACCTCACTGTGCAGGAGGAGTCCCCTGCTTGGTTTCCCCCACTTGGCCCAGGAGCAGATGCTGCTTTTCCAGATTGAATCTCCCCCAAATTCATCCTCCAGGTTCCGGCTCTTGGCTCAACCCCATTGCTGGGGTCAGGGCAGGTTTGGGTTTTGGGCCCTGCCCCCCTGGGGGTCCCCTATTTCCCCCTGAGGTGACCCCCCCATCACAACACCCCCACTGGGCCTTGTGATGGAGGGAAAGAGGCCGGGCAGTCGCAGCCACAGACAGACCCCACACGTCCTGCTGGAGGATGCCACGTGCCGTCCCTGTATCTCCGCCATGGAGCAGGCACAGCGGGTCCCTGCACAGCGAGACAGCAGGAGACACTGGGGAGCAGCTCCCTATGCCCTGAGAGCGCAGCGAGGTGACTGCAATGGGTTTCACACCGTTTTGCCGGTGGTGGTTGTACCACGTGTGCTCTGCAAGGCTGATGCTGGGGTTTATCTGCTTTTGCAGCACGGGGCTTTGTTATTTTGTCTTGTGTGTTTTAGGGTCGACATCTGAGCTCTGAGGCAGCACACAAAAGACCCTCCTGTGACACGCCAGCGTGTTCGGTCCCTGGCTATTAGTGACAATAAGACGAGACAGGCTGGTTATTTCTGCAATATCACTTGTTAGCACCAGGGCCGTGCACATTCTGGTTTCTCACCATTTCCTTACATGGTTTTAGGTTTGCGCTGACAGTTAACCGCCAGCCAAGCAAGCAAATACCATTAGCCCCTGTTGCAGAGAGAAGGAAATGGGGAGCTGCAGCAGAGCTGGACAGAACCCAGGTGTCCTGACTCCAGTCTGGCGTGGTGGCTGCAACACTGTCCTGGCCAGCCCCTGCAGTGGAGGCTCTGACGGCCTTTCATTGCATGCCCTTGCTCTAGAAAGGGAACCCTTCTGCCAGGTGGAGTCGGCAGCCACAAGACCAGGTTCCACATCTAGGGGTTCCCCTTAACAATACAGCCCAGAACCGGCTCGAGCCCCCACCCAGTAATCTGGGAAAATTGAACACACACCCCCGGCGCCTCTAAGAGGCAACACTTCCCCTCGCGCAAGCACTGAGTCTGTGTCTAGCAAAGAGAACTTGTAATGCACATGGGAGAGGAACCCGGCATTGATTTGGTAAAACACCACAACCACTAGTCATAAGCATGTGACTGTGACGGGTTGGATCACAGAACCCCCCTTGGGGCTGCCAACTGATGTGCCAAGACTACTTCTGCCCCTGTTTCCCCTGCCAGCTTGGGACTCCAGCACCCTGTCTTGTTAAGCCAGACACGCCCGTCTGCTCCAACACAGACCCAGGGTCTGAACCACGTGCCCCAAAGTTGCAGACTTAACTGAAAGCAATTTAAGAAGTGTTCCTGTCTTTAACACGCAGATGCCCAACTCCCAATGGGGTCCAAACCCCAAATAAATCCGTTTTACCCTGTAAAGCTTATACAGGGTAAACTCGTAAATTGCTCACCCTCTATAACACTGATAGAGAGATATGCACAGCTGTTTGCCCTCCCAGGTATTAATACACACTCTGGGTTAATTAATAAGTAAAAAGTGATTTTACTAAATACAGAAAGTAGGATTTAAGTGGTTCCAAGTAGTAACAGACAGAACAAAGTGAATTACCAAACAAAATAAAATAGAACACGCAAGTCTATGTCTAATACAGTAAGAAAACTGAATACAGATAAAAACTCACCCTCAGAGGAATTCCAGTAAGCTTCCTTTTACAGACTAGCCTCCTTCTAGTCTGGGTCCAGCAATCAATCACACCCCCTGTAGTTATTGGCCTTTGTTCCAGTTTCTTTCAGGTATCCTTGGGGGTGGAGAGGCTATCTCTTGAGCCAGCTGAAGACAAAATGGAGGGGTCTCCCAGGGGTTTAAATAGACTTTCTCTTGTGGGTGGAGACCCCTCCCTCCCCCTGTGTGGAATTCCAGCTACAAGATGGAGTTTTGGAGTCACATGGGCAAGTCACATGTCCATGCATGACTCCGAACTTACAGGTGGCAGCCATGGTTCACATGCTACCTTGAATGTCCTCATGTAGACTTCTTATGTGGATTGGAGCCTCCCAAGATCCATTGTCCGTTAAGTGCTTCTTGATTGGGCACTTAACTTGCACATTCCTTTCTAAAGAAGCTGACCAAATGCCTTACTAAGGTTATTTAAAATCAAACAAGTATGTGGCCAATATTCAGAACTTTGAATACAACAATGATACATGCATACAAATAGGATGAATATATTCAGTAGATCATAACCTTTACAGAGATTTGTTACATGGCATATGTAGCATAAAACATATTCCAGTTTTGTCATAGATACATTCATAAGCATATTTCTATAAAGCCTCATGTGGTGCAACGTCACAGTGACCATGTGCAAAACGCCCACCCCCAGTACGTTGGGCAGTGCCCTTTGCCTCAGTTCCTCACTCGCGCTGTGAAAGTCCAACAAACAAATGCTCCTTTCACACGCCACTCCCCTCTCCCTCTCCCTCCGCTGCGCCCCCCTCACAGCTGCTGCCCTTGGCCAGCAAAGACTCCGAGTCCGGAGGTGCATTCACGTGAGTTCGTCTCCCACCCCCATTGCGTGATGCCCCAGCTGCTGCTGCCACCACCAGGGCAGTACAGCAATGCCACCATTCACTGTGCTCCCCGCCGTGCTCGTTTGTTCTGTCCCAGATGGCCATTACCCTGCGCCATCGCTTTTTCTGCTGCCACCGACCTGCCTCTCGATTGCAACCTCTGTGCTGCCACATCTTGAGGTCACACCGCTTAACCCAGCTCTCAGTGATTTCAGCAGTGAGCGGGGGAACCTCACTGCTAGTGCAGGCTGAGCAGTCGGTGCCATTGAACCCCTGTCTCACAGCAGGTCTAGGCCTTAGCACTCAGACCTGGTTATCAGTGACTTGAGCTTAGGGTGACCAGACAGCAAGTGTGAGAAATCGGGACAGGGGTTGGGGGGGTAATAGGCGCCTATGTAAGACAAAGCCCCAAATATCGGGACTGTCCCTATAAAATCAGGACATCTGGTCACCCTACTTGAGCTCCAGGGATCATTTAACAAAAGAAGGGACTCTCGACTGAGTCTGATCGGCTCTGTCGTTCAGTAAGAAAGAGCAGAAGGGTCTGATGGTGCGTAGAATCCTTAGGCCATGTCTACACTAGTTCACTTACAGCAGGCGCCGCTGTAGCACTTTGGGGGAAGATGCTCCAAGCCGATGGGAGAGAGCAAACCCTGCCTCAGCGAGAGGCCGTATGTCGGCCCCGCTGTTACTCCAAGGGGAGTAAGGTAACGCTTCAGAGAGAAAATACTCCAGAAATGGTAGGGGGAAAGAGAGAAAAGGAAAGCCCCTTTTCTCAGAAGAGCAGACTCGGCTCCCTTCCGTGTCTGTCACCGGTGGATTTAGCTTACAATAAGGGTGTCCCTCCCTCCCTGGGGGATGTAATAAAAATGAAGACAAGACAAGGTAATATGGTGCAAACAAAGGTTAGTGTATTAAGGGTAACGGTACAGAAAACTGGGAAAATGGGGGGAAGGAACACAAACTTAACCATACAGTGATTCAGTGACTGGCTTTAGGAGCTTGACGCTCAGACCCACAAAACCTCCCTTGGCATTCGGAAAAACAAGAAATGAAACCCCAATACAGAAACCTTTTCTACGATTTAGGCGCAGTGGACACAGCGCACAGGTGCGAAGCCCGGGACCTTCTACTCTCCGGCTGATTTAGTGCCTTCGAGGAGGACTACTGTGGAGTCCCGACAACTGTTGGATTTCGTCGCAGGCGGGGAGACCCTGTGGGATGATGGACACCAGGAAAGCAGGACCCTCCACAGGTAAGATGGATAGTGGCGGGATAGCTGGTACTCTTCTCTCTAGCTCTGGAGCGTTAGGAAGACCCGACCGTGCACGCGCAGCCGCTGGAAGGGACAGCCCTGCGCAGGCGCTGAGCAAGTTCTTATATAGACTTTCAGGCGAGAAACGTTCTGAGGGAATAGGGTGGTGGGGGTTGGTTTTGGCAGGAAAAACTGGTTCAGTCCGGTTTGAGCCAGGGAAATCCAGTGTCTTTAACAGTAAACAAGTCTGCTTACAAAGATGGAGTCCGAGGGTTACAGATGATATACTCCATATTGGATTTCATTAAAGCCAGTGACTTACATAACCTTTACCTTATACACACTATTAAAACAGCTAATTAAACACATTTAAACAGTACCAACGCAACCCCGCCTCTACAGCAACACTTAGCTCGGTATAACTACGTCGCTCAGGAGTGTGGATTATTCCCACGTAATTTCTAGTGTAGAGTTGTTCTTAGACAGAATCCCCCCCACTGGATAGAAACTCCGCTCCCACCCTCTTTCCCTTCCCATAGGGATTTGGCACCCCTACCGCCTGCTTAGTGAGTGCAGTGCCAGGAGCGTAACCTCTCAAAAAAGGTCTGCTAAGCACAGATCTGCTGCCCTTTACTTATACCATATGGATAACAACATTGCAGGACCCCTGCATTCAAATTTAATTGTTTTTATTAAAGCTAATGCTAAAATTATCTCATACACGGGTTAAGGAAAGAGTATGTATACATCTGAGTGTAGTGCTTAAATTATTCAAATGTACAACGTTTGGTTTAAAAGTCATAAAACACATAATCTGCAATATCCCAAATTAAGGTTAATACATTTAAACATTAGCATCCAACTATTTGGGTACATCACTCCTAAAAAGTTATACTAAGAGTGGCTTGTGGAAAGCAAATATAGCAGTGAGTGTAGATTGTCCCTCAGTAATTGAGAATTTAGGATAGGGTGTCCCTCTGGGAAGTATTTCAGTAACTGATCACCTTGGCAAGGGAGCTCTGCTGCTGGATACCTAGGCAGGTGTGTTTATGGAAATACGGTCTGGTCCTGAAGTCTAGATGTCAGGGGAGAGCTCATTCAGACCCGGCTTACACAACCTGTGTGGAAGCAAAATGTGACTATAGGCAGGACTCTGTCTAGCTTGTTTTATTCCATGGATGGGGGTATCGGTAAGTGGGTGGTTGATGTTAGCAGTGACCTTCGCGACCAGCCCCTCCCAGCCACTCACCTGTTAGAGAGGGAGCAAGAGAAGCTGATGGGGGTGAGCTAGGAACAAGGGCTCCCTAAACCCGAGTAAAGAAGTGGCTCCCTCATGTCTGCTCTCCTGTTTGGTCTAAGGAGTCTGTGTTGTACCCAGCCCGCAGCACAGCTCCTCGGAACCTGCTGGGAACTAGGGCCTGTTCTGGGGAGTCCCCATCCCCCAAGGCTGCTGGACTGCATTTTGACCTGCAAGTTATTACATGGTTTTTCATGCATTTAGCAAAAAGGGAAGCAGCTTGGAGGGTAGCACAAGTCAGTCTCAAAATTCAGGGTCAGGAGTTCATCCATTTCTGGTGCGTTTCTCAAGTGAGTTGGATTTTTCAAAGGGGAAGTGGATTTGTTTCGTAACTAGAGAGGCACTGACTGCTTTGCAGGCACTTCACACCGTGTCTGCAACTCCCTGATGGTCCAGGAGTGTGTGGGACTAGAGAGGAGACCTGGAGGGAAGGCAGGAGGGCACCACTGGAGCTCAGACTCTGAATGGTCTGACTCAGGTTTATGGGGAGCCAGGGGCTGGGCTGAGAGACGGGCAGGAAGTTCCTCGGTCCCTAGAACACTTTCTTTGTGCCAGAAGGGGAAGCTAAAGTAAATTGTGGTGAATCAAAATTCGAGTGAAACCCTCCAGTGCCACTGCATCATGGCCCCACTGGGGACTCATTTCCAGGGCCGCTGGCCCCATCCCAGAGCCATTCACCTTTCTTCAGTCTTCGGGTAGATG